>NC_056726.1:1898566939-1898654439 GCF_019279795.1 Protopterus annectens | reverse complement strand
TTAGTTATGTTAGGAACCTGGGTGGTAATTCCCAGATATGCTCAGAATTAGTCCAAAATGACAAAAAATACACCAAACCCACAGACATTGCCAACATCCTAGCTGACAGGTTCAGCGCAAACTTCTCCCCCCCTCCCCACCAAAAGGGCAAATATCTATCGCAGCAGAGTGCTGCCCCCCTGACATCTCAGATGCTCAGGTAAGAGCCACCCTCTCCAAAGCAAAAAACACAGCATCAATGGGACCAGATGGTGTCCTGGGCTGCGTCCTACATGAACTCCAAGAAGAGCTAAACCCAAACATAAAACTACTGTTCAATCTCAGCCTTACTACAGGATATGTGCCCAAAGAGTGGCGTACAGCAACAGTGGTCCCTCTCCATAAAGGTGGTGCCTCAACGGATCCTGGAAACTATCGCCCCATAAGCCTGACTAGCTTGGTCTGCAAAGCTATGGAAAGGATCATCATGGACCTCATAAATAAAGATATTGGGGACCTACAAACACTGGATCCTACCCAGTTCGGCTTTGTTAAGGGCAGATCCTGCCTCTTAAACCTGGTTGATTTCTTTGAAACAGTCACCAAGGCCATTGACGAGGGGAAGGTGGTCCACACAGCCTACCTAGACCTCGCAAAAGCCTTTGATACAATACCCCACTTGGGCATTATAGATAAGCTCACCAGCTTAAATATAAACCCCTATGTCACTAGATGGATTGCAAACTGGCTCAAGGACAGAACCCACATGGTTAGAATTGCTGGAGCCATGTCAGACTCCAAACCAGTTACAAGTGGTGTCCCACAAGGCTCAAGTCCTGGGACCTCTCTTGTTCGGTATATATTTCTTGGAGGTACAGGCCAACACGGAAGGACTGTGGCTGACCAAGTTCGCAGATGACTGCAAACTGGGCGCCATAATCGACTCTCCAGCCGACACAAGCATCCTCCAAAAGGGCCTCATAGAAACAGACAACTGGTGCCAGAGCCATGGCCTCAAGCTAAATGCCAAAAAGTGTATAGTCATCCCCTTTGGCAAAAACAAAGTGCCCACAAATTACCACATAGGTGGTAATCCATTAAGTACAGAAGAAGTAATTAGGGACCTGGGGACCCAAGTTGATAGCAATCTCTCATTTGACAACCACGTGGCCAAAGTGGTTAGAAAAACATTTTATATAGCCCACCTAATCATGAAGGGATTCACATCTAGATCAGGGCAGGTCATCGTGCCTCTTTACTCATCCCTCATCGGGCCCATAATTGAGTACAATGCCCCTTTTGGGATGTACCTTACCAGACACCTGCAGCAACTGGAAAGACCCCAAAAGTACCTCACCAAGAGGATCAAAGGGCTCAAACAGATGCCATATGCTGCCCGGTTAAAGAAACTCCAGCTCTACTCAGTGGCATACCGCCTGTTCAGAGGCGATCTGTGCCTGACGTATAAAGCCATGTCCAACCCGGAATTAATAGACATGCTGCACCTCAGAAAATCCAAATCCCATCGAGCTACGCGCTCGAGAGACTTGAACCTCAGCACTGAAATAAATAGGACATGCTGGAGGGACAGATTCATAACCCAGGGCTCCCTTCACTCTGGAATAAAATCCCAGTCCAGGTTAGGCAGAGTCCCTCATTGACTCTCTTCAAGAGGAATCTTGATGAGTGGATGGGAGATCGTAGGTTTACCCTGGGTATCACTTCTGTGTCACTGTTAGACAGAGGCACAGTATACTAACCTCGAAAAAGGGCATAGCAAAATAAATTTAAAATGGGTGGCGAAAGCCAAACACATTCTGGCTAGGCTTATAAATGCCCTAGGGCAGATAGCCTAGTATGAACCTATGAACCTATGAACCTATATATATATATATATATATATATATATATATATATATATATATATATATATATATATATATATATATATACACTGACTACATTTTGAGACCATACATGATCAGGCAGGTGGCAACAGTGTAGATATCAGAACATTGTTCATGCCCATAAGCATGTCCCCATCCAGACATAGGGATCACAATAGAGCCAGAATAATGCCAACCTGTACCATTACCGTTGCTGACAGTGCTGCGGTGTCCTTGTACTTTGCCATAGGTGTTTGTGCAGCCTAGGTATGCTAATGTTACTCTTCATTGTACTACTGACCAAATGCATTGCGTGCTGCCAATGAACACTATGTTACTCTGCTGCCCATTCCTGGACATCCCATGATATCTGTGATGTGCATTTATGCACTGTGGCTACCATTGTACATCTTATTGTTGACTAGATGAGTGTACATGTAATCAGCAGGATCAAACTCTGGCAAGCCTTTGGCATGGCACAGCAGGAGATGCAAAATTATTTTACACCTGCTGCACACCTATCATAGAGATTCTCCGTTGGGGGATTATGAAGGTCTTCTGTAAAAAGTATATGCCTGGCACAAACACGCTATGTAAGTGAGTGATGACATTGACATCAGTCATACTAGTGAGCAATGTTGGCTTAGGTGCAGTAACCTGTTGAGCTCTCTGTATTTGCAGTGTCTGGTGAAAGCCAAGGTAGGCCTGCACTGACACCCTGGAGTCCCTCCTCATGCAGCTGGAAGATTCACATATCTGACCAGCCCTAACCATCAGACTACCATAGGCAAAGCCTACTCATAACATCAGCCATGATGGTAACCAGCTTGTAGGTGGTTTTCCTTCTGGACCAGTTTTGCCAGCCATTCACACTCTACCATATTTCATCATGTGTGTCTACCATTTGCCAGTCCTCCTCTAACCATTATTGCTTCCTTTTGCGTCACTACCTCTTGTTAGTCTTTGCCTGTGTTATTTGCTTGTCTAACCTTCTGTCATCCCTATACAATTTTTCCTACCCACATCTTCCCCATAAACAACAAATAATATATGAATAATTATGTCCCTTCATCCTCTACCTCTATATCGATCTTCTCTTCCCTTTTTCCTTCTATATGCTCCCTGCAAGCTGATCCCCCTTCTGACTGTCATATTGCCCCATTCATTCCCACTTATGTAATAAAATGAGTTGGCACTTATCCCTTTTATAAGCTCTAAGTTGTGTCAGTGTAGCAGCTATGAGGTGCTTTAGTGATCATGTAAGCATGCATAGTATCAGACAAATTGCCTGTACATTGATGTTCCCAGATCACATGATCATGCATAGTGAAGTCTACTCAGTTGTGCAGCCATTGTCATTTTTACAACTATGTGGCAGTCTTTGGCATGATTAAAATATGTCTCGGTGATGCATACCTAACAGCATCAACCCAAGTTGCTTGCTGCTCCATTATCATGCACTACTTACAACAGCATAGCTGCATACATCTGAACCTCTTAGAGCAAGAAATCTCGACAAAGCCACAAATAATGGGGGATGAAGGCCAAAAATAAGGACACTTTTTAAATATTGCTCTTTCAAACTTATACAATTGACAGACTAACAGGAATTGCATTGGCATGAATTTTCTGAAAGATATAAAATCTGAAACTCAAATGCCTACTAATATTTTCTGGCTTTAACCCTCAATGATTTGCCAGTGATTTGCCAGAAAACCACAATTTTATGTAAAATAGGCCAACAATATAAGGCAAAAATCTGGACAGTTGAGAGGTACATACATAAGTTATCCTTCTATCTGAATGTCCCATCCCAGCAACTTTCATTGGTTAATTGTTATAATAGTTTCCATATCATTTGGCAGAAATTTCTTTCTAAGTATCTAAGAAATACTTAGACTAGTTCCCTTCCTTTTTAATATTTGATAGTTACAGCTATCATAAAAGAGTTATTTCTCTTGCCATTTTTACTGGTAACTGGTCCAAACTCTATGGTTATGTCTGAAAAATACAAGAATCAAAAGCTATACAATGGAAGGGTACTATTTTGGGTCTTATTAATAAGGTGTAACAACCTCAGAAGATACAAGGAAAGGGTTAATTTTGTTTTATAGCAAGAATAATGTACATGGTGGATATTCAGTACTGGACATAAAAATTAAATGGCAATTTGTTTTACAGAACTTAAGGCATTTAGCCAAAGTCAATGATAATCTACAGGATTTGGAGCTCTTGAAACTTGATGCTTGTCAGTTGAAGTTACCCATGTTATTAAGCATCCATGCTGAAAAATAATGATTTTATTAGGTACAGTTTTGGCAGAAATGATGCCCATTTTCAGGTATAAGCATATGTTGACTAGTGTTAGAAACATGTAAGGCTATGTTTGTCATTGACTGTACCTAGAATTCACAGCTAATAGGGTTTTGTTTTGTCAAATATCTACATGCCTTATTTTCCTGAGAAGTGAGAGAAGGTGAAGATGAGGAAATATATCCCTTTCCAGAAAGTTCATCATGCTCTTTTGGAGTTTTCATTTGGAGTTAAGTCTCCTGAATTGATAAAATGGCATAGTTAATTAGTCTGCTTGTAGCAAATAGCTTTGTCCTTTTCATAAGCTGACAGTTAAAGTTTAAACAACATTTTAGAGTGAAATATAAATGTTTATAAAATTTATATCATCTGAGTAACATCTCAAGCTCAGCATTGTACTGCCAAGTATTGTACAGTGGACATGAATAATGTAGGATGGGCTGAAAGATTAAATAAACCCAAACAAAAAATGGATACAACACCACAGTAAATAGATTCTCCAGTATCCAGTACAATCAAAGAAAAAAAAACAGACTCTCAAAACACATACAATTCTATGGTGTTTTGACAGTCTGTTTTTTTTTCTTTGTCTGAAAATTTAAATACTCAGGAAGCCTATAGTAAAGACAAACAAAAGAATTCTGCATGAAATAATGGACTGTGCAAGACAGAGGAGCCAGGTAAAACAGCTATGTAAACGCAAATGAGTGTTATATGGCACAGATGACATAGATTGTGCTGCTGTAGTGGGATATAAAATAGAAATGTTGGTATCTCCTGATTAAGTTACCCCCCCATCACTGTTAATGTCTGCCATCAGGGCAGAAGGTATAGAGATACAGGACACGGAAGTCTATACCAGCTAAAAGATACAGTTTATGGGGGCAAAGCCCTCTCATTTTGGGAGATGCAGGGAGTGACTCTACCTAGGAAAGTGCATTAATGACAATATGTTAAGTTTGACATTTATTATATATTTTTTCTACCCCTTCTACATAGGTTGGTACTAGGCTATCAGCCCTAGGGCCTATACAAGCCTAGCCATAACAATTCCCTGGCTATTTCTTCCCACACTATTTACTTCCCTGGACCGCTGTCTAGCAGGGCGACTGATGTGATCTCTGTAACAAGCAGACTATGAGAAGCAATGTTGGCGGTGAGACTTCAGAAGTCTACTGGAGAAGAGCAATTTTAATTGTATTCCCTTTCTGGATCATTTTATCCATGAACTCTCCAGCTAATTCACTACAATGGCATCAACAGTTATACAAGGATCCAAACTAATTCCATCAAACTTGAACACCTTAACATTCGAACAAGAGAATTCACTGACAATTTTTTTTTACTTTCCTTCACTGAAAACATTATACCAAGAACTTAGACTTTGGAAAATTACATTGGAATCTTTATCAGCCACTTGTGGAATGCCAAATGAATTTTCACAAATAAATGTCAGTATGTTCCCAAACATGTCGTTCATGTTAGCACTTTGTTCACTCTAGTCACAACTGCTGGAGTAGAGAGTGCTAATTCAGTCTTAAAACTGACAAAGTCAGGACTCTGGAGTACCATGAGATAAGATCACAATAATAATTTAGTGCTGATGTTCATGCATAGAGACATCCCAATAGGCTATTCCTCTTTAAATGAACTATTTGTTGAAAGATTCCTAAGAGGAATGCTACATATTAATCCACTTAATCACCATTTGAACATTACGATGAGTCAAAATTTGTGACATATACTACATTACAACATGAGAGAACAGAGGACATTACAAAATGCTTAGTGTTATTTACAAAACACAGATCTGGTAAAGAGACTAACTTGCTCTGCATTCATGTCTAGTTTTCTACATATCTGCTGATGGTACAACATAGTGATTACTTATGGGAAGCAATTTACAATTTTATGTAGTTTACAACAATCATATTGGCTGAGGATATCTCCATGAGAACTATGTCAGGCAAGTGAGGTATATGGAAGTTCCATGGAAGGTAAGGGGGAGCAGCTGCCATGGCTGTAGCATTTACAAGAGGGAGATTTTCTGCCCTCAAGAGTAATTAGAGAGTTCAGTGTCCAGGGGACTGTGTGTTGAGGGCAGAAACCATTGAATTATAGTATCTTGGTTACTGGAAGACACATAAAAATTGGAAATAGAATATCAAAGTTACGACAAACACTGACTATTTTTTGATGTTGACTTCAGAAGGAAAAAAGACAACATCCCAACAACAGAACTGGTTAAGTCTCGAAAACAGTATTGTCATCACCCCAATGATTTATTGCTATAAACAGAAAATAATACTGGAACTTTTTACATGATTAAGGCTTTTGTAACAGAAAATAAAATGGGATTTAAACCTGTGAAGGAAGTGTACACTATAAGAAAACAATTTTGTTTTTTTCTTACAATCTCTTTAGAAAAGATGTTTGCCCATAATTATTTCTTTTTCACAACTGAGGCAGAATAGTTGACAATTCACTCAAAAGTCTACATAATGTGGTTTATATCTCAAGAAGTTTTGCATGACAGTAAAGTGCACTTCCAGGTAAAAGTCCCATGTGAAATTGTACAGTACTGGGGAATGGTTGCTAAATGTATAGTTTTGTTAGAAACTTTGGACTTCTGCACTAGTCGGAAAATGAGCTGCTGTTTCTGTGCAGCAGCTTTGTACCACCAAAAAGGTTCACACAGCCCTATTCTTTGTGAGTGCATGAATCTCCAGAATAATTAAAGAACATAAAGTCTTCCTGGTAACTATATTGATATAAATGATCCCTGGACTACATGAAAAGAGGCATGGAGGAGCTTTCTGATCTTGTAGCCCAGGCAGGTATAACCTTAGCCCTGAGTATCATCCTGCCATCACCCAGAATGATTCCACAGTACAAGGACAAAATTATTGACTTCAACAATTGGCTAAGCTTCTGATGTCATTCTAAGGGGATCCAGTACCTGTCTGCCTGGGATGACATGATCGACAAACCACAATGCTTTGCCAGAGATGGCCTGCACCTGTCGCCCTTGGGATTCCGGATACTGGCTAAGGCTCTTGCCACCCCTATAGTGCCTTTTTAGACAAGATTCAAATGACAAATTCACCACCGTAACAGGTACAAGCAAGCAAAATCTGAGGGTAATGCTACTCAATGCTAGAAGTCTAAACCTCAAAATGCACTCACTCGAGGCACTCCTTAAAATGGAGAACATCGACATCTGTGCAGTGACAGAGACCTGGTTCAAGGCTCCAGAGAGCACCCCTGCATTATCAGGCTATAATTCATACCACACCTTTTGGTCACCTAACTTGGACCGAAGCACTAAAGGTGGAGGCGTGTCCATATTCATTAAGGATATCCACACCGCCAGGCTAGTTGCTCAGCATAATGCATCTGAGATTATCCAAGTGCAACTAACTTTGGGCAAAACCGCAATGCAAATTGTAGCTTGCTACAGATCCCCCACCATGTCCCAGGATTCCCACTCCTCATTTCTTGATACACTGGAAAATATTAGGGAACAACCTAACACCCTAATAATGGGCGATTTCAACTACTCCATTAACTGGGAAAACTACTCATGTACTAACTCTTGTGCTCAACGTTTTCTGGAATTCATAAATTCCAATGCCTTGGATCAGCTTATCCACACCCCCACCAGGGGCAGCAATATCCTAGACCTGGTCATTACCAACATGGGCAACCAGTGTTCCACACCAGAGGTCAATTCCTCGTTGGTCAGTTCCGACCACAAGCAAATCACCCTAGACATCCACATGCCAGCCCCACCCCCCATTAGGGAAACCACCGTAAAAAATTTCTCCAAAGCCAACTTCACACTTCTTAAGACAGAAGTGGCAAACTTCACAACACTCATGATGACAGACAATAGAGATACGACTGCTGAATCCTATACAATTGCACTTTATAAGCACTTACACAAGTGCATGGATCGTGCAATCCCTAACAGAACCAAGATGCTATCCTCCAAAAAAATTAAGCCAATCTGGTGGTCCCCTGCTATAAACAAACTTTACAACAGAAGAAAGAAACTGTTGCAAAAAAGAGTAAAATCCCATGATTGGAGGAACTCCGTGGTCAGCCTCAGTAAGAAGCTGAGATCCCTCATAAAATCCTCCAAAGCTAGTTACGAAAACAAAATCGACACTGATTCTAAAGACAACCACAAAGCATTCTATAGCTATGTCAAGAATCTCAATGGCAACACTCAGATCTGCTCTGAGTTACAGCACAATGGCACTAATTATACAGAACCAACTGATATTGCCAACATCCTGGCAAAAAGGTTCAGTGCTAACTTTACCCCTCTCTCATCCCCTAAAGGACCCATCTCTATACCGGAAGAATAAAAAGTATCTGTAATCATGGCTGCACAGGTAAAAAACACACTCTCCAAAGCCAAGAACACAGCATCCATGGGACCTGACAACATCCCAGGCTGCGTTCTACATGAACTACAGAATGAACTGGCACCCCACCTAAGTACCATGTTCAATCATAGCCTCACCTCAGGCTTTGTGCCCACTGAATGGCGCACAGCAACGGTTATCCCACTCCACAAGGGGGGAGCCACCATGGACCCCGGGAACTACCACCCCATTAGCCTGATGAGCCTGGTCTGCAAGGCTATGGAGCATATCATCATGGAACTTATAAACAATGACATTGGTAATCTCCAAACTCTGGACCCTACCCAGTTCGGGTTTGTAAAAGACAGACCATGTCTCCTAAACCTGATAGACTTCTTTGAAGTGGCCACCAAAGCTGTAGATGAGGGTAAGGTGGTACACACAGCATATTTAGATCTCGCCAAGGGTTTCAACACCATCCCTCACTCTGGAATTATAGACAAACTCACTAAACTAGGTATAAATCCCTATGTCACAAGATGGGTTGCCAACTGGCTCACTGACCGAACCCACACTGTGAAAGTAGCAGACTCTAAATCCAACTTCAGACCAGTGACAAGTGGAGTACCACCGGGTTCAGTCCTAGGTCCTCTCCTGTTTGGTATCTACTTCTCTGAAGTACAGGCTAACAAAGAAGGTCTTTGGCTAACAAAGTTCGCAGATGACTGCAAACTAGGAGCCATAATCAAATCTCCTAACGATGTGGACATCCTACAAAAGGGCCTCACTGAGACAGATGCCTGGTGTCAAAGCCATGGCCTCAAGCTCAATGCCAAAAAGTGTATTGTCATCCCTTTTGGTAAAAACTCTGTACCCATGAACTACCACATAGGCGGTAGTCTACTTAACACAAAAAAAGTGTGTTAAGAGACCTTGGGACACAGGTGGACAGTAGTCTCTCCTTTGATAATCACATCACCACAGTAGTCAGGAAATCCTTCTACATGGCACACCTCATCACAAAAGGTTTCTCATCCAGGAAAAAAAGAGGTCATTATTCCCCTCTACTCATCACTCATTAGAGCCATTCTAGAGTACAATGCCCCTTTTGGAATGTACCTCACAAGACATCTGCAGCAGCTGGAAAGGCCACAGAAATACCTCACACAGAGGATTACTGGCCTCAACCAGATACCCTATGCAGACTGTCTCAAAAAACTGCAGCTTTACTCCATCGCATATCGCCTGCTCAGTGGCGATCTCTGCCTAACATACAAAGCTATGTCAAACCCAAAGATGTTGCACATGCTCCACGTAAAGAAATCCCAACCCCTCCAAGCTACATGCTCTAGGGACATAAACCTTGTCACCACAATAAACAGAACATGCTGGAGGGATAGATTCCTGTCTCAGAGACTTCCCATACTCTGGAATAAACTACCTATCTGTATCAAAAAAAGCTCCTCATTAGCACTCTTCAAGAAAAATCTTAATGATTGGATGGGAAAATCGGAAATTCACCCCGGGGATCACCTCTGTGGCTCTGCTTGACAGGGGCACAGGAAAATAATTTTCTTGGGTGGCAAAAGCCAGTGTACCATTTGGCTAGGCTTATATAGACCCTAGGGCCGATAGCCTAGTACCTACCTATGAACCTATGTAGTGCCAAAACACAAATTTGCTCTGACAACAAAAGAGAATTCTAATGGCAGGAAAAAGGGTCATACTGAAAATAAATTTTCTGTTCGTTGCATTCTACACATTTCTACAAAAAAAAAGGAAACGTGCTTTGGTGTTTCTTAGACATATGTCCAGTAAAGATTTCAGTAACACCAAAAACGTGTAAAGAAAATTGCAACTATTTCATTCAGGTCAAAATGCAAAGATATATTTCAGCTTAAATCTAAAATAGCCTTAAAAATAATATCAGAAATTTCCCAAGACAGCAGTGCAACAATTAGTCATTATGTGTTCAGCCTCCAAGACAGACCTGAGCAAAATCTGCTGAGGTGCTAAAAACAAAAAAATAAAAATGCTACAAGAAGCGATCTGCCCTCTTTGCTGTGATACACTGAAAGCCTGTACACCACTGAAGAAAACTCAGGACAGAAGATGCTACTGGGACTTGCTTTACTGCATTTGAGATTAAAAGCAGTCAGAGAGTTAGATGTACATGATGACACAGAGAAAATTGTAAATGAGTGAACACCATCAGGGAATTCAGTCAGAGTACTACCATCACATAATTCAACTGGTTCACAGGCAGCATCGAAAGTCAGAGAAATGCCTTCAGTGAAGTCAATCATGGCAGTTATGTCAGTATAAAGCATAGAAATTAAATTGGTTACACTAATTGTTCGAAGAAGGATATTAGTGAGAAATCACATGTATCAGTATTATAGACAAGGAGAAAGTTGTTACTATACATTAACTTAAAACACACACTTTCCACTCTAACTGTTCACAGAAAACTGAATAGAATCTAAAAGTTCCCTAAAGCTATGTCAGCTCTCATGGCTAGACCAGTTAAATGTTGTGGTATATTCAGTCAAAGAGGATGGCCTCTGTAGTTTATTCTATGTGTTGTTGTCAACATCAGCAAAGAAAGGACAAACACAGATTTGTACACCTTTCAGAAATAACCCTTCAAAAGATACTATAGTCATTTTATGTGATTGGCATGCTAAAGTTGTTATTAAAAAAACAATTAGAATGAGTAGCAGATTTATCCTTGAATTATACCTCCCAACTGTACCAAATTACTCATTTTTTACTGAGTTTTGGGGTCCAAATAATGGGGTGCCATGATTTCCGAGTGGCACCCCTTAATTTCTGATTTTTTCTAGCGATTTTTAAATTTACTTTGTTTTGCACTTTTTGAGCTGACGTCATCACATGTGCAATGACGTCAGCTCCATCAGCCTGTCAGAACTGAGCTCAAGGGCATACATTCCGGCTGACTGTTTGAGCATGAACTACAGAGTTGGAGTGGATATATTTTTCAATGGAGGGTGAGTGAAATGAACAGAGTTGGAACTTGGAATGGATATATTTCAATGGTGCTGCTCTGGAGGAATTTTAACAAGGTATTTGCTTTTTGCTGGGCTGTTGCTTAGTTCAGGTATTTGTTATGCTGAACGGAGCTTTTAAAGTATTTTTTATTCTGGCGAACGGAGCTTGCTTTGGCAGTATGTTTCTGCTGAACGGAGATTTTTAAGGGCTGGACTTATTATTTAGAGCTGTTAAGGTATTCAAATGGAGCTTGCTTTGGCAGTATGTTTCTGCTGAATGAACGGAGCTTGCTTTGGCAGTATGTTTCTGCTGAACGAATGGAGCTTGCTTTGGCAGTATGTTTCTGCTGAATGAACGGAGCTTGCCTTGGCAGTATGTATCTGCTGAATAGAGCTGTTAAGGTATTCATACGGAGCTTGCTTTGGCAGTATGTTTCTGCAGAATGGAGCATTTAAGGACTGGGCTTGTTATTATTTTAGAGCAGTATGTTTCCGCTACGCTTTTACAGAGCTTTGCTAGTTTGCTAGGTTTTTAAGTATTTAGTTCTGGTTTCTGCTGAATGGAGCTGTGCTGGCGAACAAACTGAGGTATTTTGTTTCTGCATCTATTGGCTGGACTTATGTATGTTTCTATTGCACTTTTACAGAGCTTTGCTAGTTCGCTGGATTTTTAAGTATTTAGTTCAGGTGTGTGTGTGTGTGTGTGTGTGTGTGTGTGTGTGTGTGTGTGTGTGTGTGTGTGTGTGTGTGTGTGTGTGTGTGTGTGTGTGTGTAGATAATATAAATAGCTGCAGTGTGACAAATGGATGTGGTGGGTAGAAACATCTCTCTGCCTGCTTTATTGTTCTGTTCCTCATTACATCTGTGTTTTTCAGGATTTATGTGGCAAATCCCTGCAGAATTGAATTCAATAAATAATGACAGGCAGTAGAATATATTTTGTTCTAGTCCTCATTAAATATGTGGTTTTCAGGATTTTTGTGGCAAATCACTGAAGGAGTGAATTCACTAAATGACAGGCATTTGAATTTCAGACTTCATAGTCTTCAGAAAATAAATGGTAACACAAAACCTTTTATTCTAGCAATTTTCTAAGTTTATAAGGTCAGTATTTGAAATGTGTCCCTATTTTGGGGCTGTATTCCCCCATTATTGGCTTTGCCTAGGTTTTTTATGCTAAGATGTTGAGATCTATGGTAAGAAGTGAGAACTGAATTCAGTAAATGATAGCCATTTAAGTTTCAGCCTTTTTGTCTTTCAGGAAACTGCTGATTTGGCATAGGGGTATGTTGCTCTGACTGTAGTGCAGAAGATGCTGGGTTCGACGCAGCATTGAAATGCATGGTGATAACACATTTATTCTAGCAACTTTCTAAAATTATACACGCAATGTTTAAAATGTGTCCCTGATTTTTGGGCTTTTGCCCCTCCCTAAAAAAAAAAAAAAAACTGAAATTGAAAATAAGTGCAAGAAGCTGTGCAAGATGCCTATGGCTTACACTTCTGTCATTATATAAATATATATATATATATATATATATATATATATATATATATATATATATATATATTGTGTTTGTGGAAATAGATTTTTATGATGGAATGTTCTGAATTGGGCAGTTTTGCCATTATTGCTTCATGCATTTTGTTTCATTGCCTACTGAAAAAATGTTAAAACATTAAGTTTAAAATGCACTCTAACTTAAGTCTAACAAGTGTGCTGTATTATACAAGGAATATAATTTAATAAAGTCAGGAAGGTGTATCAAAAAACTAATGTATGTTTCTTGTTTTGTGTGCAAGGGACCTATGATTTGAAAACAACCCAAAGGTAATCTTTATCTACCACAGGCCAGTTGCATTTTCTTTGGATGTGGTATGGGTTTCAGTGGTGTGTCAATGAATGTGAGCTTCAAGGGCAGAGAAGTTCTAATGCCAAGTCTATTTTCATTGTGAGACAGTATTGCTTTGTTTAGCAGATGTCTATTAGTGTTTGTGTATTGTGCTATGAAATGTAAAAATAAAATCCAAATCATTGTAGAAGTAATGCAGTATATCCACACATTAGTTTTTATGGTAAATGGGGCATAAATAGCCATGTAATGGAACATTGGAATGGCTGCAGGGGGACTCTGGTGCCATATTTTGGTTGTCTGCTCTTCAGTTTGCATTTGAAAGTTGAGATCCCACAATTCCATTGGAGTGGGCGGGGTTACATAATTATGTATGCACATTTTATGTTAATCAGTGTACAGATTTGTACCTATTTTTCATGTTCCTTGTCCAGATTTTTGATGTTTCTAGGTTGAGAGGTATGCCTTGAATTATGAAATGAAGCAGCACATAAGGCAGTTAACGATCTGTCAAGATAATTCAGAAGTCACAGCAAACACTTTCTTGCAACAGCCTAAGAGATGGCTTTACACAGATATCATCATATGAACATTACCACAATGAGACTGACAATATCCTTGGCAGTCTGAGATAACATAGTTCTATACAGGCAGCAAAATCAAGAGCCAGAATTAACTGCGATCCAGACCCATCAGATTCTTACTGCAGAGTTTAAAAATTACAGAAAACAAAAAAATGACTAGATCATTGACATATGAACTGAACAATATTACAAATGAATATCAACTGAAAGTGAAGAACAGATATAAGGGATGAGGCATGGCAGACAGAGTACCCGAAGAACTATGCACATAAGTTTGAGATATTATCCAGGAAGTAGAAAAAAATAATTCTAAATAAAAATAAGATTTCTAAATAAAAAGAAGATTAAGAAGGCAAAATAACTGTCTGTGATAGCTTTGGAAGTGACTGAGGAAAAAAGGACACTGGAGATACCATACAATATGTGAAACTTAATGCAGAGTTTCATAGATAATACCAAGAGGAGATAAGCAGAAAAGGGTAAATGAGTGATATAGAGACTCAGAACCAAGGAATAAGGCACTGACAGCTAAGGACTGACACACAAGGACCACTATTTATTGGTACAAATCAGCAGTCTAGCGCAGTTCTGAAGAAGTCTTGTTAGTGAGATGAAAGCGCTAGACTTCTGATTTGTACCAATAAATAGTGGTCTTTATGTGTCAGTCCTTGGTTGTCAGTGCCTCATTCCTTGGTTCTGAGTTCCTGTCTTTGTGTTTTGGTTGTTTAAATGACTGATATAAACAACTACAATAAGAACAATAAAATGTGAAGGGCAAGAAATCTGTTCAATAAGATGACTTATATTAAGGTAATCTTCCAGGTAAAAATGGACATGACAAAACACAAAAATGGAAGGGACATGACAGAAACTGAAGATAAGAAAAGATCTCATAAGTCAGTCATAGCGGTACCATTACTGAAGCCATCTGCTCCACAGACTGCAAGTTAAGTTGATAGGTAGGACACCGACATCGCTGACACATACATTGATGTGTTCTCTAACTAGGGCCAAACATCTTGGAGACTGAAGTTAAATGAACACTAGAAAATATTGCTAATAAGGCTGAAGCACTGGGCAAATTCTTTAAAATCTTGCAAAACAATGATGCAACTCTGCTGCATTTAATTTGCCAGCAAGTCTGTAAAACAGGACATTAGCCATTGGATTGGTAAATGTCAGTTTATATTCCAATCCTAAAAAAGTATAATGCTATGGATTGTTCTAATTATCAAACAATTGCACTTGTAGAAAGTACAGCATTTCCAAAATCAGGAAAACTATTTCTCCAAAGGCAAAACTGTGGTGTCTGCAATCCAAGCTGAGTGCAAGTTAGGCATAACAAAAACTCACTCTCAAGGAAGCTGTGTGTTGAGTTAGAAAATCATTCAAATTCACATGGCCATGAATATGGAAATCAAACTGAAGTTAAAGAAAACAATTTTAAGTCCTGATGGACCTTGACTTGAGAAAGAAGACAACCAACCAACACTAGCATTTTTGAACTCCTGGAGACAAGCATTGACTCCACCTCCACCACCCATTCTAGAACTTGCTGTTCAAATGAGAGAAAAGGTACAGTAAAACTTGTTGATCTGATGTTGTTAATCTTCATTCATTCCTTACTGATGTGTTATCAGTTCCGTCCTTGGAACCGAGCTGGCCAATATCAATCTCATGTCAGCGAAAAACTCTCGAGCCAAGATCCTACCCAGAATGCTCTGCTCCCTGTTACCTCAGATCTCATTTGCCGCATTGCTGTACAGCCGTGTCAAGCCACTCTCCCAGCTAAATGTCTAATTTTTGAAAGTTTTATACATTGTTCTTACTTTAAATAGTTTCAATTGTTTATACAAATATTTTCCTACCCTATCATATACTTTAGACTCTCTCCCTTTAGTCTCTTCCCTTTATTACCCTTTTTCGTACCTTTGAAGTTATTCTCCATTACCATTGTTGGTAATCCTTCCTTTCTCTTCTTACTCTTTTGGGTAGCCTTTCCTCTTCCTTTTAGTACTGTTCTTCTTCTCCACATCATTATGTCAGATAAGAAAAGTAGTGTTGGTTTCAAGCAGTGTAAGGATTGCGGCCGTAAGTCATTGCTTTCTGATGGTCATGACTTATGTCTCTACTAGTAAATCACAAAAAAGGCAGCAGCGAGGCCACAGTATACACCGTTTTTATTGAAGTAGAGTCAGCGCTTTCGTCAGTGCTAATCCACCAACTTCTTCAGACAATTAAAAACCACATGCTGTTACAACTTAAATACTGTCAGGTTGCATAGTCAATTAAGCAATTAAAACCATTTTTTAAAAATGAATTAAAGAAATACTACCAACAATGTTTCACCATTCAGGCCAGAATAAAGATACAGTTTACATTATTTGCACCATAGTATGTGCTACTGTCTAAAATGTGTTCTTTCAACAACTACACAGACAATCCTAAAACATTTATTTCAGATAAAATGAAATAATCAACAGTAAAACCTAGCCATAGTCCTTGAAACATGTGTGTGTGTGTGTGTGTGTGTGTGTGTGTGTGTGTGTGTGTGTGTGTGTGTGTGTGTATATATATATATATATATATATATATATATATATATATATATATATGTGTATATATATTCTTGATCAATCATTTAAACAATAAAATACATATTAACAACAGGCCCTAATTTTTCACACTAATCCAAAGTACATTTATTTATATTAAAAGTGTAAATTGAAACACCAAATGAAAAATTATATGGATTGCTTAAATCCAAAACTAGTAAGTGGACAAACATTTGACCATATATAATGAGACAAATAATAAATAAATAATAATAATCTGTAATAACCATATTTGAAGTAGCTTTATCTACTAAGGGCCTTAAGTTTAAGAAGGCATCTGATAGAAACGCAATCATTAAGCCCTGGGGATATGTGGGCCAATGTGCGTACTTGCCATTTCAATTCACATTCCTCCAGTTTGAGCTCCCAAGGCCCAACCCTAATATTGTGTTCTATCTGTTGTAGGACCACAAATTGAAATTTATGATTGGAGTGTTCCATAATATGTCTCGCCAAAGCGCTGGTAGTTATATTTTTACCAATACAATAAGTGTGTTCGTATACTCTTTGTTTAATTTTTCTCTCAGTTTTCCCGATGTAATATGCGTCACAGGAGACACAAGTTGGTGCATAAACCACTCCTTGGGACTCGCAGTTAAACCTGCCCTTTATATGGTAATCTTTCTCCCTCAACTTGACCTTATTTGTTGTCCTAATAAATTTACACTGTGGGCATCTACCACATTTCAACATACCCTTACCTCTTTTATTGACCATACTTCGCTCCACTAGGGATGTCAAATTAGGGCCCCTTTGGAAAGTCATGAGAGGTAGTTATCCCAGTTTGGTGAGACTAGTATCTTCACTAATAAAGGACCAATTTTTAATAAGGATGCCTCTAATGTGTCTGGCATCCAAAGAAATTGTTGTGATGAAGAGGTAAAAACCACACTCTCCAAAGCTAAGAATACAGCATCCATGGCACCAGATGACACCACAGGCTGTGTACTACATGAACTACAAAATTAACTGGCACCTCACCTAGGTGTCATGTTTAATCATAGTCTCACCTCAGGCTTCGTGCCCACTGAGTGGCGCACAGCTACAGTTATCCCGCTCCACAAGGGAGGATCCATCTTGGATCCCGAGAACTACCATCCCATCAGTCTGACAAGCCTGATCTGCAAGGGCATGGAACGTATTATCATGGAACTTATAAAGAAAGACACTGGCAACCTTCAAACACTGGACCCCACCCAGTTTGGGATTGTGAAGGGCCGATCTTGTCTCCTGAATCTGATTGACTTCTTCGAATCAGTCTCCAGAGCTGTGGACGAGGGTAAGGCAGTCCACACAGCCTATCTGGACCTTGCCAAGGCCTTCGACATCATCCCCCACTCTGGAATCATAGATAAACTTACTAAGCTGGGCATAAATCCCTACATCACTCGATGAGTTGCCAACTGGCTTACTAACAGAACCCAGACTGTAAAAGTAGCCGACTCCAAATCCAGTTCCAGACAAGTGTCAAGTAGAGTACCTCAGGGTTCAGTCCTGGGACCACTCTTGTTTGGCATCTACTTCTCTGAAGTACAGGCCAACACTAAGGGACTCTGGCTAACAAAGTTCGCAGATGACTGCAAACTGAGAGCCATTATTGAATCCTCAAATTATGTGAATATTCTACAAAAGGGCCTTACAGAAACAGATGCCTGGTGCCAGAGCCATGGGCTCAAGCTTAATGCCAAGAAATGTATAGTTGAAAAAAACATGTACCCATGAATTATGACATAGGTGGCAGGACACTAAACATTGAAAGTGTGATGAGACTTAGGGACACAGGTGGACAGTGGTCTCACTTTCGATAACCACATCACCACAACAGTCAGGAAATCCTTCTATGTGGCACACCTCATCAATAAGGGCTTTTCATCCAGAAAAAAGGAGGTCATTGCCCCACTGTACTCATCCCTCATTAGACCCATTATAGAGTATAATGCCCATTTGGTATGTACCTCACAAGACATCTGCAACAGCTGGAAAGGCCACAGAAATACCTCACTAAAAGAATCACAGGCTTAAAGCAGATGCCATATACTGACCATCTAAAAAAACTCCAGCTATACCCTGTGGCATATCGTCTACTCAGAGGCAATCTCTGCTTAACATACAAGGTCATACAAAACCCTGAGCTGCTGGACATGCTCCACTTAAAGAAATCCCAATCCCTCAGAGCCACATGCTCCAGGGATCTAAACCTTGTCATCACAATGAACAAAACATGCTGGAGGGATAGTTTCCTGACCCAGAGACTCCCCATACTCTGGAATAGACTGCCCATACATGTCAAGCAGAGTGCCTCATTGGCCCTCTTCAAAAGGAACCCTGATGATTGGATGGGAGATAGGAAATTCACCCCAGGGATCATGTCAGTCGCCCTGCTAGACATGGGTCCAGAGAAGTAAATATTGTGGGAAGAAATATCCAGGGAATTGTTATGGCTAGGCTTGCATAGGCCCTAGGACTGATAGCCTAGTACCAACTTATGAATCTATGAACCTAATCTATTGGCTACACTGTCATTGGAGTGATCTCTTGTTGCTATGTTGCTAATTATCCATCCAGTATGCTCTTGCTTGTAGCCTTTACAGACAGTCGGGTGAAAGTGAACTAATATTCTCTTCCTATCAACTTCCTCAAAAATATTAATTGAGGAACCCCAGTGGGGAACCTCTTTTTAAAAACATAGATTTAAGAAGTATACATTCATCTGTGAATTCACCGTAACAAGAGTTCATTCTAGCAGCCCTAACCGCTTGCCGTTTCACTATTGACTTTTTCTGATGTAATGGGTGGCTGCTGGTGAAATGTAAAAAGGCATTAGAATAAGTGGGCTTGCGGTAGATGGTAGTTCTGTACCTTTGATTCAAACTATCCTTACGTAAGAGCACATCCAAATAATTAATGTCCTTATTTCCTATCTGATATGTGAAATCCAGGAACAAAGTGAAAGTTTTGATGTTGTTAATGAAAGTTGCAGTAAGTTGCACATCCCCTTTCCAGATTAAACACATATCATCTTGGTACCTTGTGTACCAGGCAACATTTTCTTTGTATAACACATCATTAAACAAGAAAGTCCTCTCCCAAAATGCCATTACACAATTGGCAAAACTACTGCCGCATGGCGACCCCATAGCCATTCCCATCTTTTGTACGTAGATTGTTCCATTAAACCACGGGAAGTTGTTGGTTAGCACTAACTCCAACAAAATTTCAATGGTATTGTTGTCACTACTTGCCATCCCTTTTAAATGTAGAAACTCTCTAACACATTCAATGCCTAGTATCTGTGGAATAACTGTATACAGATCTTTTATATCTACCGTGAATAACACATCATTAAACAAGAAAGTCCTCTCCCAAAATGCCATTAAACAATTGGCAAAACTACTGCCGCATGGCGACCCCATAGCAATTCCCGTCTTTTGTAGGTAGATTGTTCCATTAAACCACAGGAAGTTGTTGGTTAGCACTAACTCCAACAAAATTTCAATGATATTGATGTCACTACTTGCCATCCCTTTTAAATGTAGAAACTCTCTAACACATTCAATGCCTAGTATCTGTGGAATAACTGTATACAGATCTTTTATATCTACCGTGAATAACACATCATTAAACAAGAAAGTCCTCTCCCAAAATGCCATTAAACAATTGGCAAAACTACTGCCGCATGGCGACCCCATAGCAATTCCCGTCTTTTGTAGGTAGATTGTTCCATTAAACCACAGGAAGTTGTTGGTTAGCACTATCTCCAACAAAATTTCAATGATATTGATGTCACTACTTGCCATCCCTTTTAAATGTAGAAACTCTCTAACCCATTCAATGCCTAGTACCTGTGGAATAACTGCATACAGATCTTTTATATCTACCGTGAGAAAGGTAAAATCATCCTTAAATTCTAAATTATTAATACAGTTAAGAAAACTCCATGAATCATGGCAAATTTGTGATTCAGACTTGATGAAAGGTTTTAATTTGTGGTCAATGAATTTAGCACATGCATACGAAACTGATCCTCTCCCTTCAACTATAAGTCTGAAAGGAGGGTTGTGAATGTCCTTGTGCAGTTTGGGGGACCCAAATAGCGTTATTAAAATAGGGGCTGGCATGATTAAATACTGTAAGGTGTCTATATCAATACTACCTTCAATGAATAAGTCATTAAGTACATTACTCACACTCTTTTATGCAGTATTAAGCTCATTAAGACTAACCACTTCGTATACATCAGATGCCACATGAGATTGCATTCTATCTAAATAATCAAACTGGTCCATGAAAACTAAACCCCCACACTTATCAGGTTTCATGACTCGAATGTTGCAGGGGTTCAGTAAATCAATATATTCCAATTCGCTCTTGGAACAGTTACTTTTTAGAGCAGGTCTTTGAACTCCTTGGCAAGTAAAGCTCTAATATCCATTTCGCTGACCTTTTCAAATATGGTTAAAGATACCTGCATAGGTGGGTTAAATAGACTAGACACTCTCAATGACCCTGTAAGTGCAGAGTTATTGCCAATGAGTGCAGTTAAATTAAGCTTACGCACAAACCTTTTCAGATCCAAAATAGTTTTAACCAGATCAGACCTTCTGTCAGGCACAAATGTCAGCCCCTTTACAAATACATTAACAATCTCTTCATTAACATTTAAGGTACTGAAGTTGTAAATCTTGAAGTCCTCCTCAGTATTAACTAAAATTTACCTCCTTCTCCAGTTCTGGCGCTTCCTGCATTGACCCTGGGACCTGTTGTAATTGTGTTGATTGGGTTTCTGCTGGTTTGCTCGGTTGTCATAAAAATCCTGTTGGCTGGTGGAATTAGACTTGCCATTACTGTTGTAAGTCCCCCCAGCATTACCCTGTTGTTGAAAATTATTAGTTTGCTGGTTATTTCTAATTCGCTTGCTTCTGCGAACCACCGGTGTAGAGGCGCAATTGTTAACCTGCTCTGGACTCAGAATTTCAGTCCTGTTCTCACGAGAATCCCGTGAGCCAAAATTCTCCCCATTAATATTAAAATTATGTGATAGAGGGGTTGGAGGGTAGGCAGTACCTCTCCCATACTCCTGAATATCTCTTGCAAGCTTTTTCTTTTTTGTTTCAATTACTTTAACTACACTAGCGTCAATGCTAGTGAAAATGCGAGTGTATTCATACTTATATCTATCAAACTCATTATTATTTATGATGGCATGTTCCAATAACTCCAATTCAGATTTCAAACCAACAATCTGTGCCCCATAGTGTTTAATAAGCATGGCCAAAAAGTCGAACCCTTGCTGGTCAAATAACATAATCAATTCTTGGTGAAAAATAAAGTTGTTGACAAGTCCTACTGGATATCGCCATTGGCAAAGACCTTTTGGAATGATTTTCTTATTTATGCATTCTTGCAGATATGATACCTCTAGTTGGAGCTTGCGGCATTTGTATAACTTCTGGTCAAATAGGCTTAGTTGTGCACTAACCGAATTTAGTTCGTTGGTGGCTCCAACTGTACCTCTCGAGATATCAGAAAAGAAAGCAATGTCTCTTAAAAAATTGTTTGTATTAGGAAGCGACCCATTCCTTATTTAATTATGTATAGTTGGGGACAGTCTCTGCTCAGCACTCAAATGCTGGCGGCCGTCCGTACTATTTTTTTTATTTTTTACTCAGATGATTTTTATTTTAAATTTGCAATAAACAATAAATGAAAACTTATCACGGTTTACAATCAAGTTAGATAATTATTAACTATATATAAATTTACATTTAGCCTGACATTTTAAAACTTGCATAACAAATTACACAGATATAGTTTAATTAAAGTTAAATAGTACTTGCTTCATGAGGAGGTTAGATCCATTTGCAAAGTATCAATCAAAGTTAGAACTTTTTTTCCAAGGGTTTTTAGTTAATGGTCCATTTGCAAAGTATCAATCAAAGTTAGAACTTTTTTTCCAAGGGTTTTTAGTTAATGGTCTAGGAAACAGTCTTAATTCTTTGGTTTTTATTTCCATTAAGGCTGTCCTCTTCAATAGATATATGAAGTCTTCTTTGCTAGCAGCTGTGGTAGAATTCCATCTCTTTGTTATGCATTTCCTAGCTATAGCTAGTATAGTCCAAAGTAAATAAAGGTCAGTCTTATTTGAAGAATAAGCATTACCAGTTATATTCAGTAATAACAAAGCCTTGGTCATGACAAAATTATCTGTATAAATTGCCTGTAGGCAATTGTTAATACTTTCCCAAAAGGGTTTAATTTTTATACAATCATAGAAAATGTGAGACCAATCAGCTTTATTATACTTTTGACATCTCCAGCATAACCCATCATTAGAAGGATTGATTTCTGAAACTTTATCAGGGGTTAAAAAGGATCTATGAAGGAATTTCCAGGTAAATGTTCTCCAATAATGAGAACAAGAAGTTAATTTTACTGAGAGAAGTAAATTAGATTTATTTTCTGAGGTTTACTCTTTTTAGACAGAAACAAGGTACAGCCATGGGGGCTGTTTTTGCCCCCATGTGTGCTAATCTTAGTATGGGTCTTTTTGAACTAGAATACATTTATAAAAGTACATTTTTCTGTCAGTATGTTGTTAAATATTTCTGTTATATTAATGATTTGATTTTTATTGCTGAGGGTGGGGATGATATGGTGGAGCAATTTGTTCAATCTTTACATCTTAATAGATTTAGTTTACAATTTGATGGACTATTAGTAGGAAAATGCATTCCTTTTTTGGATGCACAATTATGTATTGTGAATGGGACAGCTTTACATTCTACTGTCCACAAAAAGTTTGATCAGGGTACACAGTTTGTACATAGGGATAGCTGTCATCCAACTCATACCTTAGAAGCACTTCCCTATGGTGAGATGCTTAAGGTACCTAGATTGTGTAATAATATTAGAGATCTAAAAAGAGAATTACAAGTAACTGTGGATATGTTTGAGAAAAGGGGTTATGATAAGAACTTAATAGAAAGAAGCTGGAAGAAGTTATGTTCTGGCTTTGTTGTAAATAATACATACAATAATCCATATATCATGGCTTCACATAAAATGGCTAGAAATAGAATCCTCTGAATCTATTTATTTTGTTTCTACATTTGGGTGCTTTAGTTTTGAAATTTCCCAAGGAATAAAATATTTTTGGCACTATTTGTGTTCCTTGAAAAATGTTTCTTCTTGGTTAAATGCTTAAACTAGGCATTTCCTATAGAAGAGGTAGAAACATACATAATTTTATTGTCAAAGGAAAGTTTTGTTCCCCAGATGTTAGAATTAATTCAAATATACTTCCATTGGGTACTTCTTGTTGTAAAAAATGCAAGGCTTGCAAATATGTAATAGACAAATTTAATTATATCAACCATATTCCATTTGATACATTGTGCAGTTTTACATGCAATACAGAAGGAGTTATATATGCACTTAAATGCCCGTGTAATTTGTTTTATATTGGAGAAACTAAAAGGGCCTTTAAGGTTAGAATGCTTGAGCATATAAGAGATATTAATAATAGGAAACAAGAAAGTTCTATAGCTACTCATTTTGAATGTTTCCATAATAGCAACAGTGAAGGTCTACAGGGTACTGCATTAGAGAAAATTAAAGTGTCAGTATTTGATGAATGTCTTTTAAAAAAAAACTGTTTCTGACTAAGGAGTCTTTATATATTTTGAAATTTAACACTTTGTATCCATATAGTCTTAATGAAGAGCTTAATTGGAAATATCTGATTTAATTGTTTAATTAATTGTTTAATTGAGTATACTATATGAGGCAAGTTTCTTGAAGGCTTGCGTGGAGAGCCGAGACATTAGAGCTGAGCTTATTTTATTATTTTAATAAAATATTGGTGGATTCACTGGCTGGTTGTTCCTGTTATTTTCTGAGGTTAACTGAATCATATATCCTTTAATAATATATTGCCAATATGCCGGTTTAGGTTGTGTTTTGTAATTTTTTATTAGATTATATAAATATGAAGTATCATTTTCCAATTTCTTATTATTATATAAAATTTCAAACAGTCTGGATATAACACTTGGTGTATTTGAAAAATAATAATTATTTATTATCCTACATAGATCCTTGGAGTACGTCAGTATATTCTGAAGCATTAACCATTCATGAGAATTGACTTTGTAAGTTGACATCATATATTGTAAATCCCATACTTGCTGATTTTTTAGACAGTGTAACCAGCAGATTAGATTTTTCTGTTCCCAGGAGAAGAATATAGCTCTATGAATTCTATCTGGAAAGTTTTTAGTAATGCTGAAGGAAATTAATGTTGCAAACCAAAGCTTTAAATCCATATTCATGTTTATAAATTTCATAAAATAGTCAAATAAATGATTTATTAAATTTGTCATAGTTAGTTTAGTTATATTGTATTGATAATTTAAGGTCAGTGAGTACCATAATATATTGTCCTTGTCTAGAAAAGTAACATTTTTAAGTAAATTATTTTCATTTATTATTATAGTTGTATGTAACAATTTCCAATTAGACATATAATTTGGATTGATCCATTCAACCACAGTTTTAAGTAAAGTTGCTCTTATATAAGATTCAATATCTGGGAAATGTATTCCTCCCTGGTCCCATTGTCTGATATGATTGGTATATGCAGTTTTGTTTCTTTTAGAAAACCACAGAAATCTTAGCAAAATTGATGTTATTTTCTTAAGGTGAGTTTTCTCAGGAATTAACATAGTGGCTTGTACAACATACAACATTTTAGGGAGAAGAACCATTTTAATTAACTGTAATCTATCTTTAAAAACTATAAATAACTTATTATATACCCAGTAGAGATTCTATTGTAGCTATGATCCTTCTATACTTAATATCCAATATATCTTGAATATTTTCACACAAGTCTATCCCTAAGTATTTTATTGTTGAGACATGTTCTCCTATGATATGATTCTGATCTATTTGAAAATCCTTTTTTTTATTAATAATAAGTATTTAGACTTTTGTTTATTAAATCGGAGTCCTGAGATCTTATGAAATTTCTTTATCAGATTATCTAATTCAACTAATGTTTCTTTTGAATTCAATAGTATAAGAAGTATGTCATCAGCAAAGAGCATGATCTTGGAGTTATATTGACCAAATATATTTATTCCTATTATCTTTGGATTGTTTCGTATTAATATTGCCAATAGTTCTATAGCTAATGCAAATAAAATGGGTGACGTAGGGCATCCTTGTATAGTATCTCTCATAACTTGTATAGCTTCTGAGGTAAAGGGTCCTAATTTAACATGAGTTAAATTGTTTTCATAAACCTTTTTAATAAATGTAATGAAGGAGATGGGAAATGTATAAGCTTCTAAGATTTTAATTAAATAATCCCAGTTCAAGGAATCTAAAGCTTTCTCAATATCTAGTCCAATTATTAAGGTTTCTATATCTTCTTTGTTTAAATAATCAATTAATGTCAATATTCTTTTAATGTTATCATGTGGATGTCTATTTTGAATAAACCCAGTTTGGTCATAGTTGATAATTTCATTAATATGCTTTTTTTAATTTTTTTTAACCAATATAGACATAAATATTTTATAATCATTATTTAATAATGAAATTGGCCTATATGAGCTGCATTGACTATCATACTTGTTTTCTTTTAAAATGGGTATGATTAAGGAGTATCTCCATGAAGGAGGAATGAATGCATGAGTTTGAATTTCAATAAATGTTTTATGTAGTAATGAGGTTATATTTTTGGAGAATAGTTTGTAAATTTCATAGGTTCATAGGTTCATACTAAGCTAACTGCCCTTATGAGCCATTTTAAGCCTAGCCAATTATCCCTTGTGAGACTCAAACCCTGCTCCTTGTGTTTGTAAGGCAAACACCGTAACCATTAGGCCACCCTCCCTTGATGTGATTAAGCCATCCATTCCGGAAGATTTACTAGTTTTACTTTCTTTGATTGTATCTATGACTTCTTTGTGCGTAATGGAGTTTTGTAATTCATTTTGTAAACTTTCAGGGATTGGTTTAATATTTGAAAACACGTTTTCTAAAAGGGGATGTTCTGGCAAATTATTGTTATTTTTAAAAGGATTTTTGAAATGACACTTGAAAGCATCTAGAATATCTATTTCCAAGACTTTCTTACCTTTTTCTTCATGTAGCATATTAACAATAGTATTAGCTTTAGATTGCATTTTAACTTTAACAGCTAAGTTATGTAAGTGTTTTGGAGAGGTGGCATAAGAATTTATTTTTAATCTCTCCATGGCTTAATTAGTTTTGTGATTTAAGATTTCAATATATCTTTTATTTAAGTCTTCCATTGTCTTCTTATTCTCTAATAAATTAGGAGATATTTTAGATTTACATAATGTGAGCTTCCTTTGTAGTTCTTGAAGTTCTGATTCCCATTTCTTGATTTTATTTTTATACCAAGCAATCGTTTTTCCATAGATATAAGCTTTTAATGAATCCCATACCATTACTATATTCACTTCTGAGTTGTAGTTTACATCTACAAAGAAATTGAGTTTATTCACTAACCATTGCTTAAATTCTTTAATTTTTGTAATATATGAAGGAATTCTAGCAAGAAAAGCAAGTGATTTAAAATTTATTTGCACTTTTAGAACTAGAGAATTATGATCTGAGAGGGGGCAAGGAATTATTGTAAAGGAAGCAATTTTTGTTTGATCCTGGGAAATATATATCTTATCAATTCTAGTTTGGGTACCATATCTATAATCTTGATGGGAGAATACCAAGGAATTACTATCTATAACATTAAAGGTATCTTTTAATTTTAAGGATGCGGTCCATTTTTTTTTGGTAATTTTGCAGTAGCTGTCAGATGTAAAGATTTTTTATTAGTAGTTTCAGACATATCTGTAATACAATTAAAGTCCCCCCTATTATTAAATTACCTTTAAATATACTTGTAATTTGATCTAAATGCTTTTTGACTGTCCCCATCCCAATACCAGGAAACCAATATAAGTTTACTAGTGTCCACAACCTGTTACTAAACTTCAGAATGACTATAGCTATAAGGCCGTCATTGTCTATATATTTATGTATTATTTCAGGATTTAATAAATTGTTTCTCCATAGAATTATTACCCCTCTCCTCTTTGTTTTCAAATTGGAACATGCTAAGGTCTTGAACTCACTTGGGTTCCATGTGAAATTATCATTGCTCTTGAAATGTGTTTCCTGTAAAAAAAATATTTGTGATCTATTTAAATTTAGATATCTTAGTAAGTTAGATCTTTTATTTGGACTATTTAGACCATTAATGTTTAACGATAATATAGAAAGGTCCATATCAAATTATTTTGAGGAAATATTTAAAGGTGTCACTGACTTTACCTGAAATCATCTCCTCCTTAAAAAATAAAGTATTATTGATTAGTACATAATCAATTATCTCAGTGAAGCATGCTATCACTAAGGTACTCAATAAGTATATGTCAGGCTCGGTAAAAATAATGAACAATTTAAAAACTAAAATAAATACTAAAGTTAAAGAAGTTAGCTCATTAATCCCTACCCACCATGGAATGAAATACATTCCTAGTCCAACAGATTGAAACATCTGGTGAACTATCACTCTAACTTCCTTTTCCCATTCCTTTGAGCTCCATGTTGTTGTGTCTTTCAGCTTATCCGGTTAGGGGTCGCCACAGCGGAACTCCGGTCCGCTAATGATTGGCAGTAGATTTTTACATACCAAGTTGCCAGCTCTGATGCACAACCTTCAACGAAGGCATGCCCATTCACGCATGCCTCCACACAGAAGACGCTCTAGCTGAGAATCAAACAGGACAACGTCTTGCTGTGAGGCGACTATATACTGTAAATAATCAAGAAGTCTAATAAACAACTATTGTGATCTAAAAACATTTGGTTGTAGAATGCATTGTTTAATATGAATTTACTACTATATCATTACCATCTAAACATAGAAAACAAATGCAGTTTAATTATACAAATTATTAACTTATTCAGCTCATTGTATCAACATAACTTTCCATATTGAATATGAATTCACTTGTTTAAACACACATACACTTTAATCCTTAATCACAAGGCTTGCAAGCAATAACATAAATTAAAAAAGAATATCACATCTTATAATGTATAAGCACATGCTTTCAAGAACAGTTCATCAGATTTAAAAGAGACTGTATAATTACCTTATAATCTAAATATAGGCTTAATCTTATTATATTTCAGCTAATAGTTATAGTAATGCTTTAGAAATGCAGTCAAAAAATGCATATGTTTAAATTATCTAAGTGGTGTAAAGCATAGCAGTTTCTATGAATGAGATTAAAGGTATTAATACATAGTGAGACCATTTAGATGCTTTTAATAGTTAGGTTGCAGTTGACACTTTGAGAGATTTTATAGAAGTTTGTACTTTGGATTCAGTTTTCTGTTTCTTTTTTTTTACATCAGTCCAGCCATTTTTGTCAGTGGTTCTCTTCAGGGATGGGGATGCCCATTCCATATTTTCAGAAATGGTTATAATGTTATTGTTTTGAATGAAATGCACGGCTTCTTCCAGAGTGTTGAAGGTTCTCATCTCACTTAGGTGCATTATTTTAATTTTTGCAGGAAAGGTTATTTGAGCTTTAATATTATTCTGTTTTAGAGTTTTTATTAGAGGCCATACATTTTTTCTCTGTTCCAGCACTTTAGTGGCATAATCATTGTCAAATTTTATTGTGTTCTGGTTATATTTTATAGGACTTTTCCTCCAAGCTGTTTTTAACACCAGTACTTTGTCCATAAAAGATAAGAATTTTACTATAATTGATCTTGGTGGTATGATGGATGTTGATGAAGTTGTTGCTGAAGTTCTATTCCCCAGAGCACGATGAGCCCTTTCTATTCCAAAGGAAAAACCTTCTTTAAAATTTAGAACCTCTGGTATCCAAGAGTTTAGGAAAGATATAGTGTCCCCCTCCATCTGTTTTCACAGGTAAACCAAAAATCCTGATGTTTGACCTTCTCTCTCTATTTTCAAGATCATCTAGTTTGTTAGATAACCAAGTATTTTGCTTCAAGAGAAACTCTGTGTTTCCTCCTCTTTGATCCTTTGATCAATGTCAGTCAAAGAAGTTTCAATGTTTGTTAACTTTGACTGGTGTTGCTAAAGTATTTCTTTGAAGACTTCTGTTTGCTTCTCTGAGTTCTCTTCTAGGTTCTGTAGATTAATCTTAAAATCATCCATTTTTGTTGATAATTCTTGTAATGTGGTAGTCACCAGTTGTAGTTCCTTTTTTAGTGTGAAGTCAGCATGAGAATTCTTTAGGTTGCTCATCTCTTTAGATGCTGTGTATAGACTTCTAAGTAATTTGACAGGAAGTTTCTTTTAGAAATCCACCAATATTTAGTTGCTTTAGACTATTAACTAAATATTTGTAGTAGTTTTGTTAGTAATAGATAATTTAATTTCCTGAATTTAGTACTAATCTATGGAGCTCCAAAAAATGCTGCTTTTCAGTTAGTCATTCAGGCTCCGCCCCCTCCGGCATCCGTACTATTGATGCCATTAATGTTACCTCCACTGAACGATGTTGTTATCGGACCAGTTGAACTGTTAACAACTGGATCGGGATGCTCGTGCAGTTCTGGCTGGCTAGATAACCTGTTGTTAATCCTGGAAACACCAACTGTACTTGGATTTGAATTCTGTTGGCTCAAGGAATCCACCTTCCTCATGAGCTCCTGTACCAAAATTCTCAAATTTCCCATGGCATTCAACTCTTGGGTGGCATCAGAAATGTTGAGAGTGTTATCCTCTTCAGAAAACAGTGCCTGTGACTGTGAAACTCCACCGCTTGCCATTGAAAAAGACCACGACAAACTCTTCAAGAAACAAAAGAAGATCAACTATTAAATCCAGGAACAAAGTGAAATTTGATGTTGCTAATGAATTTTATCTGAAATAAATGTTTTAGGGTTGTCTGTGTAGTTGTTGAAAGAACACATTTTAGACAGTAGCACATACTATGGTGCAAATAATGTAAACTCTATCTTTATTCTGGCTTGAATGGTGAAACATTGTTGGTAGTATTCCTTTAATTTATTTTTAAAAACTGGTTTTAATTGGTTAATTGACTATGCAACCTGACAGTATTTAAGTTGTAACAGCATGTGGCTTTTAATTGTCTGAAGAAGTTGCTGGATTAACACGGACAAAAGCGCTCACTCTACTTCAATAAAAATGGTGTATACTGTGGCCTCGCTGCTGCCTTTTTTTGTGATTTACTAGTTGATCTACTTATGTGTCTACTGTCTGAATGTCTACCACCTTACTGTGGATCCCTTGTGTGGGATTTGCAAAACTTTTTCTACCAGGGCTCTCAACGAGAGGAAGAATAAGTTAATTTTGAAAGGTCTTCTCAAGTCTCCTTTTTTCTGAGGCTATTTCTGGGTCAGAGGGCTCACCCCCTCCTGTTAAACTCCGTAAGAGGTGTTCTTCCTCTTCTTCCTCGAAGTCGCTCCCCTCTTCTCCCTCTGGAGATTGTAGGGAGTCAAATCATAAGAAGATGAAACTGATTACTACTTCGGCACTGCCACCTGTGACCCTGTCAGCACCAGGCTCGGCACCACCCCAAATGATTCTGGCTCCAGCCATATCTTCCTTATCGATACTGGTACCGGAGTTCCCACAGCAGACAACTATGGCTCTGACAGTTCCGTTGCAGCCCTTACTGGCACCGTCCATGCAGGTACAGTCCCCTCTGGCACTGTTGCTACAATCCCTTTCGGCTCTGAGTATGACTCTTCTGTACTCCATGACGCAGACATTTTCGGCACTGACATGTACTTTGGTGCAGTCCTTCTCGGCACCATCCTTATTACCGGTGCAGACACTTTCCTCGATTGCACCGTACCCATCGGGGCAGACTTTTGCCTTTATGGTATAGACACCTTCAACTACTATGGCGCTGACATTGTCGGTGCAGACAACTTCCACACCATTTTCTTCAGTGCAAACATTCTCAGTTCCTGGCTCTGTACCTATTGAATTAGCAAGGACCAAGTATTCTACTTCATTGGATCCATTTTCTGGCAGTCAATATAGTCCTTTTCTAGAAAGGCCAGAATCACCATCAGCTTTCTCCATGAGGTCAACCAGGAGTCACTCTAAACAAGATGTGTTGCGGCTTGTTGACCAGTTGCTTGTGGCCAGAGCTCTCTCTCACCCAAGTCCACATTCCCTCCTTCAGGTGAACATATATCTCCTCAAATCCCAACATACACTCCTCCTTTGACTTCTACTCAAGTTTTGAAGCCTATTACTCCAACAGCAGCTTCCCTTCCTCTGACTCCAATAGTAGATCTCACTTTGGAACCAGAGTCGTCCTTGTGGCCCTTTCTATGGCATCTTCCATGGATCCTCTATCTCTCTCTCTCTCTCTCTCTCTCTCTCTCATGGTTCACAGTCCACTTGAGACTCCTGGTCTGGGGGTTGGCTCATTGGGGCGGGATGTGGCCCTGGTTCTGTGGTTGTCGTGCTCGGTTCTGGGCTCCTATCCCTCCTTGGGTGGGCCAGCCTTCCAGGATATGGAGAGGGTGCTTGCCTCGCTGGCAAATCCCACTTGTCGTAGTCCTATCCCCCCCTCTCTGCTACAACTGTCACAAGCCTCAACCACCGGACACAAGGTCCTCAGGTTTCTCCTCCTCAGGAGACCCCCTCTTTGCAGTCTTCCCCAGAACCTCCCACTGAGGAAGTACCCCGCAAAGCATCATGCAAGAGGAAGCATATGGACTCCACTGAGGAGTCATTGACTGAAGATACGGATTTTGATGATGGGGATGGTTCCCCACTGTCACCCTCTGATGAGGGGTCCTTTGATGACATCCTCAAGATCCTTAGACAGAGGGGTGACTGGATGTCCTCTAATCCTTCCTCTGAGGAATCCATATTCCTGCAGGCTTTTTGTGCCCATCCCTCTACCTCCTGGGTCACTCCACCTGCCAATGAGCTTGTCCAGCTCATCGTCCAGCATGCATGGAAGGCTCCTGACACCCTGGAAGTGATACCAAGGAGACCAGATAAAATATTATCACCCCCAGATGAGCACCCACATTGGTCACAAGGTCTTCCAGTAGATGCTATGGTGGTGGTGGCTGCAACTAAGATGGATTTGGCAGAAGAGAGCCAAACTGTCCATCCACTCAACATGGAGTCCCGGGCAATTGACAGATTAGGGAAGCATGTGTTTGCTTCATCGACCTTCATTGTAAGGTCTTTGAACTATTTGTAACACTTTACAAGGCTTCAGGGGGATCTTATCAACCAGCTCTCTGAATCCTTGGCAGGAGCTGTTTCTGACGAGGTCTTTGACAATGTGGCTTCTCAGATAGCCACCCTAGAGTCCATTTCCAACTCTTCCATGTGTCTTATTTCTCACGCAACGGAAGTGGTGGCTAGTGCAGCAGGCATGGGTATAATCACCAGACGACATGTCTGGATGTGCCTTTGGGACTTTGTGGACTTTTTTAAGGCTTCCTTCATGAACACCTCCATTGAGGCCGCTTCTTTGTTTGGCCCTAATGTGAAAGATATGCTGGCAAGGTGTGAACAAGATGGCAAGACCCTGTCTGCCACTGGTGTCAGACACTCCACTCCTCAGCGATTCTACTCCAGAAATCAGAGGAGTGGAAAGATGTGGCACAGGAGGTCCATGAAACCAGGGTTCCAGAGATTCCTTCTCTGGCCAACCCTATCAGCACTCCTGAAGTGTTGCCCAACTGCTCACCTCTGTAAGTGGTCGGGGGTCATTTTTCCTTGTACCCCACTGCCTGGCAAAATATAACCACTGACTCTTGGGTACAACAGATAATATCCAGAGGCTATCGCATCCCCTTTCATCTTTGTCCAATCTCATCCAGAGTATTACATGACATTCCACCCAGTCAAAGGGAAGCAGCAGCACATGAAATCCAAAAGCTGTTACAAAAAGAGTCATCCAGATGGTCTCCCCAGACCAGATAGGATCCGGTTTTTACTCAAGGTTCTTTTTATTGCCAAAAAAGACAGGGGACTGTAGACCAACTCTGGGTCTCAGCACACTGAAAAAATTTGGAAAATAGAAAAATTCCGGATGGTCATGGTTCAGGCTATCCTTCCTCTTTTGGAAGAAGATGATTGGATCTGCTCTGTAGATCTTCAAGATGTGTATTACCACATAAAAATGGACAAATGCTCAAGAAGATACATCCACTTCTGCATAGGAGCCAGTCACTACCAATTTTGAGCTCTGCCCTTCGGTCTCTCAACAGCCCCCAGAGTGTTCACAAAATGCATGGCAGTGGTTTTCGCTCACTTGTGACTTCAAGGATTCCAGGCATTTCCTTATCTAAATGACTGGCTCCTCACTGGCCCCACCAAGTGTCTACTGGAAGAAGCCCCGCACTACACTCTCCTAACAGCTCAAAGCCTGGGAATTACTATAAACTAGGAGAAATCCAGCATGACCCCAACTCAGTCTTTAGAATTCATAGGGGTACTGTTGGACACGAGAACTTGCACGGCATCCCTTCTGCAACACAGGCTTCACAGAATAAGGCAACAGGTTCAACTGTTGCTCTGTCACCACAAATCTCCAACTCAATCTATACTCCAGCTCTTGGGGTCAATGGCAGCCTCGATCACCATTGTTCTAGCCAGATTCCACATAAGGCTCTTTCAGTGACTACTTTTCACTCAGTGGTACCCTCTACAACATCCTTTGTCTTTTCAGATAAGTGCAACTCAGAGATGCAAACAAGATTTACTCTGGTGGATGTCTCAAAATCCCCAACAATGGTCTCGCCCTTTCAACCCCCATCAACCGATAGCCATGGTGACCACAGACACCTCCCTGATGGGGTGGGGGGTGATGTCAGGGAAACTCAGTCCAAGGCACCTGGTCGGAGACAGAGGCCCTTTTGCATATCAATGCCCTGGAACTGAGAGCGGTGCTTCTAGAGTGGCAAGCATTTCATTCCATCCTTCCATCAGGGACTACTGCGATCCAGACAACATGTCAGTGGTCTGGTACATCAACAAACAAGGGGGCACAGGATCTAACCCATTATGCTGAGAGGCCTTGAGAATATGGCAATGGGCAATAGCTTACAACCGCTTTCTAATTGCAATGCACATTCCTGGGAGTTCCAAAGTGATAGCGGACAGATTGTGCAGGTGCATTCTACAACCTCATGAGTGGTCCCTCAATCCTATGACAGCAGCAAAAATCTTCAACCACTGGGGCCAGCCTTGCTGCGACCTATTTGCCTCCCCAACCAACTATAAATGCAGCAACTATTTTGTCCTAATCTCCTCTCGGGAACAGTTACCGAGAGATGCTCTAGTCCACGCTTGGCCCTCGGGTCTACTTTATGTTTATCCTCCTCTTCCCCTCATCTCCCAATTTCTGAAGAATGCACGAGAGTTGAAGAACAAAGTGATCTCATTGCTCCATATTGGCCTTGACAAGTCTGGTTTCCCTTCCTCTGGCCTCACCTGCTAGATCAACCGTGGATCCTCAATTCATCCCCAGCATTAATCTCCCATCCGCAGGGTCTGATTCACCTCAATCTAACAACACTGAAGCTGACAGCTTGGTTTCTCCACTTCCAGTGACTGCCAGTCATGAAAACCTCTCATCCCCTGTGCGCAATATTTTTATTGCATCTCATAAATCATCCACCAGACTAATCTATCTTAAGAAATGGAAAAGTTCTCTCTATGGGCAGTGAATAAACAATTAGACCCCTTGTCAGACCCAGATTCAGAGGTACTGGATTACTTATCACATCCTTTCCACTCTGGGGTGTCTGCCTCTACTATTTGTGTGAATTTAGCTGCCATCTCAAATTTCCATATCGGTTTTCAAGATTCTTAACTTATGTCACACAGAGTCTGTAAAACTTTCTTGAAAGGAGTTATCCACCTAAAACCTCCCTTTAGAGAACTGGTACAACCTTGGGATTTGGCATTAGTTCTGCAAGTTCTATTAGCTCCCCTTTTGAACCTGCATTTTCATGTGATGTAAAATATCTGCCTTGGAAAACTTTGTTTCTAATTGCAATCACATCGGCCAGATGCTTGCAGAACTTAAAAGCCTTATGCATCAAATCTCCCTATCTTATCTTCCATAAGGATAGGGTATCACTGAGAACTAATTCTTCCCTTTTAGCAAAAGTGGTGTCAGAGCAGTCTGTCAACCAATCTATTGACCTTCCAGTGTTCTTTCCTAACCCTTCTAACAAGGAAGTGTATTGCCTGCACTCCTTGGATGTTCATAGGCAAATATGATTTTATCTGGACAGAACAAAATCTACCCATAAATCAGACCAACTGTTTCTGGCTTTTTCTGGACCTAGATGAAGTCATCCTGTATCAAAAGTTATATTGGCTTCATGGTTAAGAAATTGTATTACCTTTATCTACAACAAAAACAATCTCACCTTGCCTCATAGAGTGAAAGCTCATTCTACAAGATCTATGACAACTTCAGCAGCTTTCCATGCTAAGGCTTCCCTCAATGATATTTGCTCAGCTGCAACTTGGGCTAAACCTCATACCTTTATTCTTCATTACAAATTGGACTTGGCCTCCAGAGGTAGAGCTTCCTTTGGTTCCATGGTGCTCAGGAATGTCCTTCCATGAGGTTTACCCAGGGATACAGGTAGCTGGGGACTCTGTCCCATCAGTAATGAATGAACGAAGATTAACAACATCAGATAAAGACGTTATGTCTTACCATAACATTCCATCTGTGCTGTTGATCTTCGTTCATTCATTACTTCCCACCCTCCGTCCCCCAGCCGGAAGTTCCTGGTTGATCTCATGTACTCCTTTATTTTAGGTCTGTTATGACCAGAGGTAGCCTCAACTTTAATCTATCAACTTACAAACTTGATCTGAGGTAACAAGAAGCAGAGCATTCTGGGTAGGACCTTGGCTCAAGAGTTTTTGGCTGATGTGAGCTTGATATTGGCTGGCTTGGTACCGAGGATGGAACTGATAACCCATCAGTAATGAATGAACAAAGATCAACAACACAGATGGAATGTTATGGTAAGTGATAACTTCTTTTTATTTAAATACGGTCAACAGAGGCTGATGTGTGCTTTCAGTAGAAAGAGAAGTGAACTGTTCAAAATAATATAGTCTCATTTGAAAAGCTTTTTGAGTTTAATTATTTGGTACTTCATTTAGCATTTGCTGATTTATTCAAACCTCTGTGCCTATGGTTTATATTTGATGTGCATGACAATAAAGTAGATTTTGACTTGCAATCCTATCTAAAATGCTACATTGGGTACAATAGTTTTTATACATTACAAATGACTAAACTGAGAATTTGTATTTTGGGATTTGTTCATAACATCTATTTCCTTAATTGCTGTAATACTTCCACTTAACTGAATTTACTGCTTCCACATACATTATTATTCACTTACACACACACACACACACACACACACACACACACACACACACACACACACACACACACACACACAAACAAACTTTACTGTGGTGTTCACTGTGGCTATTATCCCTTTCAGTGGGTCCTTTTCCTACATTATAACAATGCATATGCCACCTATGTCATGGAATGCCACTGTGACATGGTATGGTCAGCCAGCCATTTCTTCCAGGCATGCATTTACAAAACGTGTACTATCTGTAAATGTGCTGTGTGCTGCACAGGAATTACCTAGTTCTACTACCACATCCACAGCAAAATCATGTGCAGCTGAATTTATATTGCTGTTTATTTTACACATGATGTCAGAGTATTTTAAGGGGATCTTTCTACACTCCACAAAACGAGTATCCCGCTTTCCCACTCCCACCCTGGTAGTTGAACAAACAGACTGTGCTCCTCCCTTCTCAGATTCCTGGATCTGTCACTGATCCAGACTAGTGGTTTAGTAGACAAGTTCAGGAAAATGCTGAAGTTTTTTTTAAGAAAAGTACCCAGAACAAATGGTAAGAATGAAGAATGAACGTGTATACTGTAGGCTTCCAAGAGGTCTACTTGATGTTGTTAAAAAGACTTGGCAAGAAGAGAAGATGCCATTCACAAGTGTTAGTTAAAGCACCATACTAACTTACAAGATATATTTAGAATGCTGAGGTCCCTAGTGAAGGGGTGCCTATTAAACTCTCAGCAAATGCTGAAAAGAGAATATAAGGGAATGTGTTAAATAGAGAATTAACCAGGAACCAAATTATTGATACTTTCACTATTGATAGAAAATACATCTGTAGCTCCGTGGTGGGGACAGTTTTAAATCATGGAAAGGTTTAATGAGGTAGAGTATAAAGTAGAGCAGCCTGGTAAATAAAAAACAAAACAAATCTATTACATCTATGGACTGAAACAATGGAAAAAACTGAATTAATAGTGAGTTGCAGCACTGGGGTAGAACAAATGCTGCCAAGAAAGGAACCCATTCCTGCTGTTTAGATAGATGAGTCATCATGCAAGACACAAAAACAAGAGATGATTTTATTTCTAGCCAGAAATAAGATGGTCTTTTTTTATCTGCTTAAGATTACAAATCTGACTGTACACAGTATACATACACCTCCAGGACTAAAGATGTACTCATATCCTTATAGACTGCATGAAGCACAGATGGAAGCAGCACAAATGTTGCTCAGAACATGCTGGACATGTGTCTGATCGAAGGTACATGTAGTAAATGGAACAATCAAATTCTTCTAGTGTTCGAGTCAGATGGCTCACTCACTATGGTTTTGTGATAACTTTAGAGAGTTAAACACTGTGTCAAAATTTGACACCTATCTGATGTCCTGCATTGAATAACTCACAGAAAGACTCGGTAAAGCATGGTACTTATCCTTCTTAGACCCACGACCAGCCTTATGCATAGATGAACTAGGTGATCTCCTAGGGCTGCATGGTTGCCATTCTTGCGATACTCTTTTCCTGTTTATCCATTTAGTTTTTTGCAGCAAAGTTTCTTTGCTCTAAAAACTAAAATAAATAAAGCACCAGAAAAGAAAAATAAAATGCACTTGAGGGACATTGGGTGATCCAGGTGATAGTGCTACACTTGACTGCACGTAACTCAATCAATGTTGTGAGGTCATAGGAGTTGAGGTCTCACAGCATTCAAATATAGAAGGTGCATCTGAATGAAGGGATTTTATAGTTGAAATAAAATTGGGTATGTTCTCCATACAGAGTTGAAGAACGTCATGGTGCGCTAGTGTTACAGTAAATAACATCAGCAGTGATTAACAGACACTTTTTTGACAAAATTTCTGCCTTTGTATGGGCAACTGTGATGAGAGAAGTGCTGTGTTGATAAGTACAATTACTATATTTACCTTATCGCTGGCAGATTGGCAATGAGCAACCAGATATTTTTTTAGATGTTTCTGGTTTTGTGATTTGTTTAACAGTTGAGGTGAGACTAGTATTTTTTTTTTCAGGGACACTGGCACTGATCAGCCAGGTATTTGGAGCAATATTTCTCCAGAATTGTGATTTATGTGGCATGACTTGGATTATAATACACGGTCTGTATAGGTGAATTAATATGACATCAGATATCATGGCTGTAACTGCTGGGTGGCAGTTGGGGCTGGCTGTATGAAACTGACACTCTTGTCATTTGCTCAGTTTACAACAGTAACTATCTGTCTTTGCAGGACTAGTGTGCGTTTGTGAGAAGTAAGAGACTACTTAACCTGATGCCTCATATGCAAGGATAAATTAGACATAATTGCTGTGGCTGTCTTCTTTGGAAGGAAATGACTAGCTGCCTGCTATGGTTTGCTTGCTTATTATTTTAGCTATGCAGGACTAAAGGGATTATATGCAGCAACGTGGAGTATTTTAATGTATGGGAACTGTTAGATTGGAACAAAAGTGAAATACATTACACCATCATCCTCTTTTATCGCAATCAGAAATCTGCATTGTACATAGAAGTGGCTATAGCTGCAGCTGATGTTGTCATTTGCTCAGTTCAACAGTCATCTCTCAAAAACAAAAAAAGGAGGTGGGGTTAAATGCATCACAGAATACCAAGACCTTCAGGGCTTCTGGGGGCTGCTGGCTACAGCACACCAAGACTGTGTTAGTGCATTCTGACATAGGCTTAGTAGTCACTTCCTCTCTGACCACCAACTAGTCTAAAACCAGCCTTGCTCATAGGTACACAGAAGGTCTCTGTAGTTGTATAGGGGGCTGAGGATAATGTCATTAATTCTTTATGATTCCTTCCAAATCTCAGACGTTATGCTGTGTACAGTGTTATCATTATTTTTTAAATTTCTCGACAAACTTCAGAGATCACTATAGTTTTTTATAGGAGCACTGTACTGTCTCTAGAAGTAACCAGCTATAAAAATTACTATAATCATTTTTTTTTTCTTTTCATTTTCCTCTCAATCAAACATCTGATGTATATGCATGTGTCTATCTTTTGAAGTTGAGTAAATAAGCTTCAGTTTATATATGTCTGACAGCAGATATGTTGTTTCATTTCTTTTTTCAGGTTTGTCTCAGTCTGACATCAGAAGGGTACACAGACTGTCTCCTCAGGGATAGGGGATGAGGAGGCATGAGGTATATAAATATGACAACATCATCTCCTTGAAATATGACTGTGGGGATTTGTGCATTAATTTTATTCAGAATTTGACATCTGAGGGAGATACACTGAATGTGACTACCGACTTTGAGGTGGAGCGGTTGGGGGAGGTTCTGTTCCCAGGTATAATTTATCCATCCTCACAGCATTTGTTCAAGTAAACAGTGTGGGAAGAAATAGCCAGGGAATTGTTATGTCTAGGCTTGTATAGGCCCTAGGGCCAATAGCCTATTACCAACCTATGAACTTATTTAATGTGAACTGGTGTTTGCTTAGCTTTAAGAATTAACAGTTGGTTACAACTTATTTCTTCCTTGAAATAAAAAAAACAGGATTGAATTTCTGGTAATTGTTTACTTGTAGGCCAAAACAAGGCTGCAAGGATTCAGGGTAACTGCTGTCTATTTAAACGGCAGTTTATTCAGAGAATTATTATTATTGTTATTGTTTATTCAATTGTTTTGTGTTTCAGAAGATGAGAGATTAAAAAGACAGACACTGCAACATACACTGGGGGCTTCTGCTCCCACACCCCTACAGTAAGACAGCAAGTCACCTAAAATTATTTACACCTGGGGGAACAGGGGAGGGGATCAGCCTCCTTGGCTGATCTGGGTAGTCATCTCAAAGACTGTTTACATACTCAACCGCCTATCTAGATGTCAGTCAAATTAGCACTGCCCATACCTCTGCGAACTACAACTGTGTCCTTATGGAAACAATTGCTGAATCGGTTTTCCATACATATGATTTTTATTCATGCCATTATTGAATCAAAAGATTGGGGAAAAAAGTCTAAAGTGAACCTCAGAAAATATGTAACTCCATGGCTTCTGGGTGCATTACAGCCCCTCTGACCCCAGCTTAATTTAGTTAATACAGGGTAGCCATGGTCAGTTAAGGTGTGTTGAAAGCATTAAGAAAGCAAAGTTGAATAGCAAGACTAAGTTTCTTTCTTAATCATAGTTTTCATTCAGGCCATCATTCCATGAAAAGGTTGTTTTTAAAAAAAAATAAAATCCATCTTAGAGCATCTTGAAGTCTCATGGCTTCTGGGGCCTAGCAGCTCCTACACTCCTAGTTTAATGCATTTATTTCCAATGCAGTTATTGCAGTGTTGTCTTGGTTAGTCTGGATGTGCTGAAAGGATACAGAACAAAATATGTTTAAGAGTAAGATTAAATTTCTTTCCTTGATTATGTTTTTTGTTCAGGCAATCGCTGGATGAAAAAGGTTGTTTAAAAAAACTAAAACACACCCAGAGCATTTAGAAAATAACATAGCTTAATGAAGTTGTATCTACAAGTTATCAGAATGCAGTCCTGCTTAGATAAAAAAAGTTGGCTATATTAATAAATGAATGACTGTATCAAAAATAATGAATTGTAAAAACAAAAGTGACAAAAAGTGATCTGGATAGTATGAGTAGGCCATGGTTTAGGGGGTTCCTTGAAGCCTTTTCTCCTAGGGCCCAGTTTACCTAAGGACAACTCTGCTAAGATCTAACCAAATGCTATTAGCAGACCCTTTGGAGACCAGAGGATAAAGAGAAAAAAGCATTCTTCTTTGTAGCTAGCAGAATGTACCACTTCACTGTACTCCCCTTTGGATCTGGTGAAACTCTAACCACTTTTCAGTGGCTGATAAACAAAATATTAGAGCCTCATAACTCCTATGCAGTTTCAAACCTGAACAATGTGGTCATGTATTATGTGAATAAGGTAGCCCATCTCCATTAATTACAAGCAGTCTTAACAGCTACCACTATCATAGGTGTAACCGTAAAGGCTGACAAGAGTAAACCTTGTACAGAAGAAAAAAAGCTATATGAGGTATATGACTGGGAGGGATTTAATGTAATCCCACAAACAGAAAACACAAGTCAAAAAGAGATGTCCAGTTTCAATCACAATAAAGTAGACCGATTCATTCTTACAGCTAGTAAGCTGTTATAAAAAATGTTAGTCTTTTTATAGACTAGCACTTGAGTTTGACAAAGGGGATAGCCACTAAATTATCTATGCATTGTGCATGATCATGATTCTGTCATCCCAGTGATGACTGTATTATGCGTTTGTTTTTAGTATACCTAGCATCATGCAATATTTTATGACAGAGTGGCAGACCACACCACTCTTTTAATCAAATCATAGGCACAGATATGCCATGCAGCAATAAGATGGTGTAATGGCTTTAAATACACACTGTCTCACAAATGTCATAAGATATCCCTTGTGGCATGTTCACTCTACACAATATCATGTAGCTTATGTGGTCACTTATATGTGTTCGAACACCACAGGGACTGAATAGTATCAGTGTGTGTCAGTATACTGCTATGCGTAAATGACGTACAACTCAGTTGTGATGTGTGCAATTACAGGCAGAAAGGTGTGCCCATCACTTTTACCACAATCAACAGCTTTACAGTGTAATGATCTAATGTCAGGACTTCATATTGGTTGTGTCTCAGAGCTGTTGCAAGACTTCACCAGTGGCATGTGTAGTTAATACACAATTCATTAGCTTCTGGACTTAATCTTGTTCTTTGTGGAAACTAAACAGCCATGTGAGTGCACTGATGTGACACATATAACAATATATCAAGTTATTTCTATCCATTTTTATGTTGGAAAAACAGCTTTCAGCACATTGGTAATTTCATAGCAGCCAAATAGGTGTTCTGTAATTCTTGTAATTGAGAATGCTCCTGTGGCACAGGAAGCTAATACTGTCTTGTATAGCATATGTCTGCAGACAGACTGTTGTTTGAATCTGGGACTGTATGTGTACAAAACAATCCAGACAGAAATATGTGGCTTGGCCACCCAGCAGTGATACTGGACTATTTGCAGTTGTATGAAGATTAACATAGCTACTTTCTTTTCATTAGTCAGATGAATTTGTTCTGCATAAAATAACATCAAAATCCCTTTATTACTTTACACCTTAATTTGTGTTACTTGGGACAACATTCATTACTATCATCTGTGACAGATACAGTTAATACCCAGCTCTATAGAGTGTGGCTAATGATTTGAATGGATTGGAATAAGGTAACATCTGTCTGTCAGACAACTCTGACAGGAATGGCTTAGGCAAAGAATGCAGATATGCCATAGTGAGAGGGCCACGTTTTTTAGGTGTCACATTCCATGTTAGGAGAGCCATAACTATTAGAATAGGATACTAATGTAATCCCTTCAAGTGTGTTCTTTAAGAGACATCAGATATGTTTTTTCTGTAACATCAGTGGTTGACACACAACTTTCTGAAGTCTGCTCTCAGCATGTATTCAAGTCTGGCATGATACAAATGCTGAGTATGTCAGTGAATGCTCACAGGCATTATTTATTTTCCCAATAATAATGATCTGTATTGCATGATTTCATACAAAAAATTATGTATTAATATCATTCTTTTGTTCACACACTAGGACTTTATAGAAGTTGAGGGCTTATATAATATTTCTTAACATGTGCCATGCTGCAAAATGAAGTGTGAGTGGGCCTGTATTATGATACTTTCTTGAGTGTTTGTGATGGGTAGTTGATGTTATTGTAGTTTTTGCTGTAATTTCTTGTGAACATGCCCATTATAATGTACTACATATACAATATTTAGCAAACAGAACATTAAGTTATCAGTGTCCTGAGATATTTGCTATCATTTGCTATTCTTTGTCAGGGGTTAATTAATCTCTGGAATATAGGCTTTGCCAATGTCCAAGAAAGATGATTTGTGACTAACAGACAGATGATAATATTTGTCACAGGCCAGAGTACATCTTGTGTATGTGCAATGTAAATCTACAATGGGACATTTACTTGCTCTTCTTTTGGCTTTTACCAGTTAGAGGTCGCCACAGTGGAACTTCAGTCCGCTAATGATTGGCAGTAGAATTTTATGGTTCCGAGGTGTCAGCTCGATGCCCAACCTTCAATGAAGGCACACCCATTCACGCATATCTTTTGAACGCCACTCTACCACGGGGAGGACATGCAGACTCCACAGAGAAGGTGCTCCAGCTGAGAATTGAGCGGGAGAACCTCTTGTTGTGAGAAGACAACGCTACCGCTGCACCACCGTGGCTTCTTACTAACATACATTAATGCTTCACTTGGCTGAGTTGTATATTACTGTAGTATCATACGGTTTTTTCTATTGTTTTTAACAAGGCTCACTTCAGAGCTAAATATCAGTTACAATATACTGCATTCACATTTGTACTTTAATACAGTTATTTAAGTCAGCATGTCAGGTGTGGCATATGCAAAAGGAAGGACACACGTCATGCCATTGCTCACAGTAACACAAATAGTTGTAGCTTGACATTTGCTACACATGCCCATTACCTGATATATTAATTGCATAATCCTGCCATGGACTTTTATTTTTCTCATGTTTTGTCTGGACTACCTATCCATTTACGTTATACACATAAATACATCCTATGCATATTGATATACTTCATGGCAATCAAAAACACAACCCATTTGTCAGGGGACTGACTACACTTGAGTTGTACCTTGATTTATGGTCATGTTCGCATATGACAAATTACTATCCCTCATTTTACATGTATATGTGTCACATCTACTCTGCTATAGTTAGACAAATTTTAGTATGTATATCAGATCATTATTCTGTTTATATCCTGGTCAATTTGGCATACCTGTGTATGTGCCGTGTACTTCTGTACTTTGCTACACGCACAGCATGCATGAACAGCCATAAACTTTGTACCATTCATAACGTGCAATTTGCTGACAAAATGCCTTTTTCAATACTTAATACTGTTATTGGAATGATTGCACAGGTATTCTCAATACAGCCACATTGTCACAGATGAGTACATTGTTACAACAACCATCAGTATTGTTTACTTCATATACACAAGGCAAGGACAGCCCCACAATTCTTTAACATGTATGTTTGTTCTAACTTGCATTATGTGGATGGAGTGGGAGTTGGTATAATATTTAAGGTGTTTACCTCATGGACACAAGTTACAGGGTTTGATTCTAACCTTTGAAAGGGAAATTGACTAGGCTTTAAATGGTCAAAAGGGTTTTCTAGCCCATTACTTACCTATGCAGTATTGATTAGTTGTACAGTATCTATTACAAAGGCCAAGTGCTTCCATACACCTGCCACACTGAATACAGTCATGAGAATAACACAAATATTAATGAGAATTTCAAAGAACATGTTTAGTGACAACTATGCATTTAGGTGTTAAGACAGTATATATGCTACTGTTTGTAATTTACATTAATAGACACATGCGTGGCTTATGTATATTTAAATGTTTAAATTTACAGTTCCTTTTCTATGGTTACAAGTGAAAACAAATGGCCACAAAATGTACCTTTCTATAGTGCATGAGACAACAGCTGTGGGGATCATTTATTTTTGTTTTATATAATATGTGAGGAATATAGCATACAGTTGGTTACAACAGATAACATTTTGGATATAGATCGGATATGTAATAACTGCAGTATATGCAAATATCTCCTAATATATCTTCTGTCCTTGCTAACTGTTATTTCAGCTCAGCATTTAAGCAATGTTTATCCCATTTACTCCACTTTGTTACATTGTATCATTGTGTCCTTTGTCAACATTTCGTTTTTATTTATGCATGTGTCACTAAGTGAACAGGATTATGTTCTTAGCTTGCGCACTAATTTAATTATATCTGAGTACAGTTTCCTTATTTGGCTTCCCATGTCTCTTAATTCTTTCATGCAAGTTGCCCTTGCCTTGTATTATGCCATCTGCAAGTGCTAGTGTACTGGGTTTGCATGTATGCACAATCTGTTGCTTATATTTTGTCAAAAGAACACACACAAGTGTTATCAGGCTAGGTGCTTCTTAGGAAAAAAGCCAATATCTTGTAGTATACAAAAGAAGCACTCCACGGCTGGCACACCACGAATAATTTATTAAGCAGACAACTGGTTAGCGCTTTCACGTTCAGTTACAACGTTTCTTCAGACCTCAAAAAATACAATCCCATCATGCCTTTATATACTTTTTTTTAAAAAATTTCATTAATCAATTAACAGTGATGGTATTCAATTATAGTTAATTGTAAAGTGCAAATAGTGCATATAAAGATGTGATGAATTAAAATCTGAACAAATACAAGCATGGGTCCTAGCTATATAGAACAAAAAACCTTATCACTTATATAGACTAATATGGAATAAAAATTATTATATATATGTAGAAATTACTAGCATAAATTATATATCATGATTTAGTAGTTAAAAAATATATATATAATGAATGAAAAATACACCTTAAAAACAATAAATAAAAATTGTGCATAATATATTGTAAAAATATGAGATAAAATCATCTATTCACTATCTAATGCATATAAAAGGGTTAGATCACATAGATGATGATGTCTCCATGAAAATGAAGAAAAAAGCCAATATCTATGTGTTTTTAAAGTGTCTAGCCCAAAGTTGAATCATTAGAATTCATATACATTGCATTGTATTCATCTTGCCAATATCATGTGTGTATTTGCACTGGGATGCTGAAACTAAAGTTCAGGCTTGGAATATATCAAATTAATGTTTATAAGGCTTAGCCATAAGGAATGGTTTCAATGAAACTTTTTCATTGAGGCCATGTCCTTTGTGGGCTATATGATATGTTATTATGTAATATAATTGACAATGATTTATATTTGTATTTTTTGGTTAAAGAACCACAGATACCCACCTACAGAGGGTTACCCAAGGTACACAAAAATCTGCATGATCCACCCATGAGACCCATTGTCTCAGGGAGGGGGTGGGCCACAGAGCCCCTCTCTATTTATTTAGAGAAACAACTAAAACCTATGTTAAATGAAATTACATCCATATTAAAGGATACTGAGGAATTTCTATATGAATATGCAGAATACATTGACAATAATACTAATGTTGAGAAAGATATTTTGGTAACACTAGATGTTACATCTCTTTTTACATGCATTCCCGATAGCATAGGGATAGAATATGTTAGATTACTCCTCATCCAAAAGGACATTCCAAGTAATCTAGTAATAAGATACATGATGTTACTAGAAATAATCCTAGAAAATAATGTTTTCACATACAATGGGAAATATTATTTACAGAGAAAAGGAACAGCAATGGGAACCCCAGTAGCCAACTCATATGCCAATCTAGTGATGGCTTACTGGGAGGAGACCTATATACAGAGAAATAATCCATATTCAGAGTACATAAAATTTTATAAACATTTTGTTGATGATATTTTTCTCATTTGGGATGATGCCATGGACATGTTAAATGAATTTGTTACTTACATCAATGGAACAACAGATTTTTTGAATTTTGAATATACCTCATCAACCAAGAATATTGACTTTTTAGATGTACGGATTACTAAGACTGGAATGAAAATAGATACAGATCTATACAGGAAAGAGTGTTGGAGGAATAATCTATTACACCAAGAAAGCATGCACCCCAGACACATCTTTCCCAACATAGTCAAGAACCAATCACTACGGGTTTCCAGACTGGTGACAGACGAAACAAGACACAAGGAACAGCAGAATATATTAAAGAAGAACTTTATAATGAGGGGATATGATAAAACTAAAGTTGAAAAAGTTGTCATCGAAAGTGATGAATCTAGAAAAGGAAAAGGAAAACCTTACCTTCATAGGCATAGGAATAGAGTAGAGGGAAGTTCAAATGAGACCACTAAAGACATGCATACACGGTTAGTTATACCATACACTAACAAAAACAATCAAATAAAAGAAATAATAAATAAAAATTGGCCGTTACTTATGATAGATGATCGAATCAAGCAAATAGCTGGTGATAGGCCCAACATCACCTACAAGAACATGAAATCTCTAAAAAGGATACTTTGCTATGAGCAAAACGATCACAATAGTGACAACATTCCACAGTCAATAAGAAAAGGGACCTTTGCCTGCAGAAACTGCAATCAATGCAGTTTCATGCTGAATGGCAATGAATTTGTACATCCGGACAATGGGAGAAAAATCAATTTTGATAAGTATGCAGACTGCAGGAGTAGGGACCTTGTATATATAGCACTATGTCAAAGTTGTTCCTCATTTTACATAGGGAAAACAAACAGAACCCTACGAGAAAGAGTTAGAGAACATATATACGCTATTAGCAAAGAAAATGAAAATAATGCCTTAGCGAAACATGTTATTATGAAAGGAACAACACATAGATTTAAGTTCATGGCATTGGAATTAATTATGAGAACTGACAGGTTAGGTAACATTAAAAATTATACCGAAGAAAAGGAGAACAAATGGATCATCAGACTCCAAGCCCACAAAGGACATGGCCTCAATGAAAAAGTTTCATTGAAACCATTCCTTATGGCTAAGCCTTATAAACATTAATTTGATATATTCCAAGCCTGAACTTTAGTTTCAGCATCTCAGTGCAAATACACACATGATATTGGCAAGATGAATACAATGCAATGTATATGAATTCTAGTGATTCAACTTTGGGCTAGACACTTTAAAAACACATAGATATTGGCTTTTTTCTTCATTTTCATGGAGACATCATCATCATCTATGTGATCTAACCCTTTTATATGCATTAGATAGTGAATAGATGATTTTATCTCATATTTTTACACTATATTATGCACAATTTTTATTTATTGTTTTTAAGGTGTATTTTTCATTCATTATATATATATTTTTAACTACTAAATCATGATATATAATTTATGCTAGTAATTTCTACATATATATAATAATTTTTATTCCATATTAGTCTATATAAGTGATAAGGTTTTTTGTTCTATATAGCTAGGACCCATGCTTGTATTTGTTCAGATTTTAATTCATCACATCTTTATATGCACTATTTGCACTTTACAATTAACTATAATTGAATACCATCACTGTTAATTGATTAATGAAATTTTTTTAAAAAAAGTATATAAAGGCATGATGGGATTGTATTTTTTGAGGTCTGAAGAAACGTTGTAACTGAACGTGAAAGCGCTAACCAGTTGTCTGCTTAATAAATTATTCGTGGTGTGCCAGCCGTGGAGTGCTTCTTTTGCTTATATTTTGTGCTCAAGCCTCAGTGCACCTCTTTGTGGCTGCTAACACTTGTGCTGGTCATGAAAAGGTGCTGCTGAATGTGTAGGCTAGCTTAGCAGCTTGCATATTCAGTGAGCACTGCTTCCCTTTGCCCAAACACCCAACTAAACATGTAGGCTTAGTGCAAAGTGCACTTGCATGTTAACAAACCCCTGGGTTAGTCTTTGTGATTTTAAGATTTAAAAATCTGCACTTTTAATCCCATAGCCCTATATAGCGGCTACTTCTTTTACATAGTGTGTAGTCAGTCCCCTGACAAATGGGTTGTGTTTCTGATTGCCATGAAGTATATCAATATGCATAGGATGAATTTATGTGTGTGTGTGTGTGTGTGTGTGTGTGTGTGTGTGTGTGTGTGTGTGTGTGTGTGTGTGTGTGTGTGCACATATATGTTTGTATGCCTCATATCTTGACATACACCATTACTATGAACTACAGATGGTTAAGGCAGTAAGTTGTAGTCTCTATGATACAGTGTTTGATTCCCTTCAGCCTTCATTTGTTTACTGTATGAATTTGAGCAAGTAACACAGTGATTGAGGGCAAGTGTAAATTTGGGCTAGGCTCCTTAATGGTTCCCTGGACTTTAAGCCTAGTAGCAGCCTGTGAACCTGAGTATATATGGCTTGTAATCTTTTTTCACAGAAGCCACTCTTTGCTATTGTAGTTTCAAAGAGTCTTTAGGGAAGTTCGGTGATTAATTGTCTCACAACTTTTGGATCTGGAATTCAGTACTGATATCTTGTCTTGTAAAGCCATTTCTATAAAATTGCATATTATAATCTTGCTGCTCTTAATGTTAAAAACATATTTATTGAGACTGAATTGTTCAAACCTAGTGGATAAGTCTCTGCAATGATTTAAATTTTGAGAGTTTCTTTAGAAAGGGACAGATGGTTAGGTTATTCAGCACTATATCTGAAGAACATGTATTTCTTTAGGAAATAAAAATTAAAAAAAAAAGAAAAACATGTTTTACGAAACAAAGTATCCTAAAGATGTTGTGGAGAGAAGTGATGGGGAGGTTATTTTTAAAATGGAGCTGTACTTCATGTCTTTTATCAGAAAGCAAGTTCAGGTTATTGATTTGGAATTTAATGCTTTTGACAAGCATGTTTCTTTTAGGAAGGCTATAGTACTCCCTTATTGCCCTAACCATAATAAAATTAAGGATATCATGACAAAGAATTGTTAAGTAATTTTTAGAGCCAATGTTATACTATAAAAGGGTTATGAACCCTAAAAACCTTTTGAATGTTACAATACCATGCCAAACCAATGAGTACTTTAAATGAACTCTGGCGAGACTTCTTCATATTTTTCATATATTGTCACAGATAAAGTGAGAATAGTAAATTATTCTACAGATATTTAATGTAACGGAAGATATACATAACTGTTGTTTATTTAGCTAATTGTCAGTCATGGCCATCTTTTCATGTTACAATGACTGAGACACAGCATAAATGTAGGAGTTAAGAATATTTATGCAATATGCTGATAAAGTAATATTTAGCATGAGTATAGTATTCTATGCAACAATTTTGCACTTAAAAAAGCATCCCTTCTTAATGAGAGGGGGGAGATTGTCTGAACAAATTGGAGGCTAAGGAGGTTTACTGGCAGCTACTTTTAACAGCAACATCTCTACCAGCTTTAAATGATTCCTTTCTACAAGTAATATTTTAAACATAAGAATGAAAATATTATAATGGGAAAATTTTTAAGTGAATATTTTTATGAGACAGATACAGTTAAAATGCCAGGTTTTTGTGATATTAAAAAATTAGACTACAGTAAATCATTTTAAAGCATTTCCCACCTTTAATGTGACCTATAACCTGTACAATTCAATTGAAAAACAAACAAAGCTGTTAGGGGAAAAAAATATAAAAAAACTTACAATACACTGGTTGCATAAGTGTGTATACCCTTAAACTAATACTTTGTTGTGTGTGCACACCCTTAAATTAATACTTTGTTGAAGCACCTTTTGATTTAATTACAGCATTCAGTCTTCTTGTGTACACACCTGCCATGAATTAGAGACTTTGATTAACCCCAAATAAAGTTCAGCTGTTCTAGTAGGATTTTCCTGACATTTACTCAGTTGAACACTACAGCAAAAGCCATAGTTCACAGAGAGCTTGCAAAGCATCAAAGGGATCTCATTGTTGAAAGGTATCAGTCAGGAGAAGGGTACAAAAAAAATTCCACAGCATTGGATATACCATGGAACACAGCGAAGACAGTCATCAAAGAGTGGAGAAAATATGGGACAACAGTGACATTGCAAAGAACTGGACATCCCTCCAAAATTGATGAAAAGACAAGACAAAAACTGATCAGGGAAGCTGCCAAGAGACCTACAGCAACACTTAAGGAGCTGCAGGAATTTCTGGCAAGTATTGGTTGTGTACTACATGTGACAACAATCTCCCATATTCCCCACATGTCTGCACTATGGGGTAGAGTTGCAAGACGGAAGCATTTTCTTACACAGAAAAACATCCAAACCCTGCTAAAATTTACAATACAAGTCTCCCAAAAGCATGTGGTAAAATGTGTTATAGTCTGATGAAACCAAGACTGAACTTTTTGGCCACAATTCCAAAAGATATGTTTGGTGCAAGTATCATGCTTTGGGGTTGCATTTCTTCAACTGGAACTGGGGCTTTAGTCAAGGTGGAGGGAATTATGAACAGTTCCAAATAAGTCACATTTGGCTCAAATCCTTCAGTTGTCTGCTAGAAAGCTGAAGATGAAGAGGAATTTCACCTTTCAACATGATAATGACCCCAAGCATACATCCAAATCAACAAAAAATGGCTTCACCAGAAGAAAATTAAAGTTTTGGAATGGCCCAGCCAGAGCCCAGACCTAAATCCAATAGAAAATCCATGGGGTGACCTGAAGAGGGCTGTGCACGTGAGATGCCCTCACAATCTGACAGATTTGGAGCAAGAAGAGTGGGCAAATATTATCAAGTCAAGATGTGCCATGGTCAAGAAGACTGAATGCTGTAATTAAATTAAAAGGTGCTTCAACAAAGTATTAGTTTAAGGGTGTGCATACACAACAAAGTATTAGTTTATGGGTGTGCACACTTATGCAACCAGCCTATTCATTTTTATATTTTTCCCCTAACAGATTTGTTTTTGTTTTCAATTGAATTGTACAGGTTACAGGTCACATTAAAGTTGGGAAAAGTTTTGAAATGATTTATTGTGGACTCTTTTTTATATCACAAAAACCTGACATTTTAACAGGGCTGTCTATACTTTTTATATCCACTGTATGAATCCACTGAAATAACTTGTACATTCCTATATATGTTTTTACTATGTTTATCTATTTTGTTAAACTTTTCTGACCAACATTGTTGGAGCTTTTCTCCCCAGGCCTCTCATGAAAATGGGTTCCTGTCCCAGTCAGATTTTCCTGGTTACCAAATGTCAGTAAATAAATATAAATAAGATAGCATGTTTTGGTGGCAAAGAGGGATAAGAATCACAACTGTGTGCTGTTACTGAACTGAGTTGAGAGTTCATTTCCAGACACTGTGCTGTCTGACAAAGTTGATGCATATGTTCTGTGGTGGGAGGTTGGCATAATGCCTAAGGTGTTTACTTTATAGACACAAGGTGCAGGGTTAAAATGGATCATAAGGGAAATCAGCCTAGTATGAACCTGTTAATTATTTTTGAGGTATTTAAATTTATGTGTCTGTATCTATATGTTTTATGTGTTTGTGAACATTTACTTTGTTCATGTGATTTTATTTAGATCACATGGCTTTACATTGTATTTTAAAAGGCTGGTTGGTTGTCTTGTTTTTATCCTGATAAAGTCTTCAGTATTATGGGGATGAAAGTGCTAAATAATTATGCTTAATTGGTACATTGTTGATTCTATTTTGGATTTTATTTGGGATATTACTAGGTACAGGTAATGAACCAAACCCAGGACCACATCATAACTTAACGGTTACTGATCTAAACGAAAATATAGGGATTAAGTCAATAGGTCTCAATGTTGCCTATCTAAATGCACACACAATAAAAAGGCAGCACAGTTGCCGCATAGTATAGATGTTTTATCCCTTACAAAGTAGATGGCATGGCCATTTCTAATACATGCCTTAATGCAATAGCAGAGTCCATAATATCTCCTTCAGGACATGGAATCCTGAGGTTTGAAAGGGAGTGTAAGAATGCTAAATTTCATATGTTCTGCTGTCCATCTAGTAAAGAGTTTCTATGTATTGCAAGTGGGGAGCCTGTGTTAGTCCATCTAAAAGATAATATGGTTATATTGCTAACTGTGATCTGACTCTGTGTTCTTTCTGATCTCAAGAAATATGTTGGTTGACATCTATCATCATGTCTGAATGAACAGTTTTATTGAACTTATTGATCTTAAATATAGACTGGAAGCAAGCAATGATTTCCATAATCACTCCAGCATATTATTTTATGGCCTGCCTCTGTTAAAAAATCTTCTTACTAGAACCGGCATCAAACATGGAAGATAACATTAGGCCAGATTTTGAAAAACAGTACATCATATTATTCCTGTAGATAGTTATTCTGAATATGCCACAAATCTATCTACCTACGTTTGTATTATGGGGGTCATAATACAATTTACAAAAGAAGAAAGGTTCTGCAATAATTGAAATAGGGCTTGGTTTGAGGTGGGAACCTTTATATTACTGCTAAGGTCAGCATGTATCTCTTTATAGATAACCCTATCCTCAAAAAGGGAGCACCATTACATCCCTTTATCTAAAGTCAAATGGCTACCTATACTGTAGAGAACTACTGTACTTCAAGGTACTCAAACTTATCTGGCGGCAATGCTTCACACAAAGAATTTCATGCCTACCAATGGTTATATTACAATTGTGCCAATGTTTGCAAGTTAAGCAAAAATAATTTCAGTTTACCTCCTATGCAGTGACAGATTAAAGCATGGATGCAGGGACGTCCACCGTGCACTTTGTAAAACTGTTTGTAACTCAGTGGAATAAAAAAAGCAGAACTGTATTGCACTGCACTCTCATTTTTTTTAAATCAGAAAATGTTCCACCAAAATGGTACATTTTTCCATTTCATCTTACCAGCAAATATTTTTTCATGTGAAAGACACATCATAGAAACAACTGGAGGTTGCAGTCAGGTGGTATATGCGACAATCCTAAACTGCTTCTCTTCTCAAATTGAATCTCCACTGTAGTTGATTGAAGGTGCATTGGGTGATAGGTCATAGAGACTTGGTGAAAAAAACTAATTATATATCTTCATATAACACCTAGAAGGACAGAAAGTACAATTGACTTCTTGTTGGCATTAAATGAGAACTGCTACAATTCATGACTCGAGTGGATGAGGAATAGCAATTTTCTGAGACCCTGAGGTTATTTATTTTCTTCAGCAGGGCTTACAAGAAGATGCCAAAGTGATACATTTTAGAGACTTGTTTGGGGGCCCAACAATTACATTATTCTTTAATTCCTTTAAAATGTTAGCACTAAGTTAAATGTGGCTTAGTTTGAGACAGGAACCCTTATATTAGTGCTTCTCTTCCTTTAAAGGCATAACTATATAATATCAGAAGAAAGCTGCAGAAGAGATTCATATGAATATAAAAATGTCAGGCTCTCAGAAAGATCTAAGTATAATTTCTTGATAATTCACATTGGGTTCCGCCATGTATTCCAAATACACCAATACCACTTAGCTATGTTTATCTCAAAGGGGATTCCAAAATTCTTGGCTTCTCATAAAAAAAAATACCACTGATTACTATTTTATCACAGATGTTAAAGCAAGATAACAGGTTAATGACTGTGTGTGTGTTTACATGCTGGAATCAGTTGTCTTGGTAAGGCATTGAAGACTGGAGTCTTGCAGTTCTAGGTCTGCCAGAGTGAGAATTCAGTGGTACACTGCTGTATAGAGATGGTAGAAGGAATGTAAAAATAATTCAGAGTTTTGTATTTCTGAGCAGTGGCACTTTTAAGCATTGATGATATCGTTGTCTTCAAAGCCAAGAACACAGCATCCATGAGACCTGACAACATCCCAGGCTGCCTTCTACATGAACTACAGAATGAACTGGCACCCCACCTAAGTACCATGTTCAATCGTAGCATCACCTCAGGCTTTATGCCCATTGAATTGCCCACCATGACGGTTATCCCACTCCACAAAGGGGGAGCCACAACAAACCCCGGGAACTACCACCCCATTAGCCTGATGAGCCTGGTCTGTAAGGCCATGGAACATATTATCATGGGACTCAAACAAAGACATTGGATATCTCCAAACTCTAGACCCCACACAGTTTGGGTTTGTAAAAGGCAGATCGTGTCAACTAAACCTGATGGACTTCTTTGAAGCAGTTACCAAAGCCATAGATGAGGGTGAGGTGGTTCACACAACCTATCTAGATCTCACCAAGGTGTTCAACACCATCCCCACTCTGGAATTATAGATAAACTCACTAAATTATGTATAAATCCGTGTGTCACAAGATGGGTTGCCAACTGGCTTACTGACATAACCCACACTGTAAAAGTAGCAGACTCCAAATCAGACTTCAGACCAGTGACAAGTGGAGTACCACAGGCTTCAGTCCTGGGTCCTCTCCTGTTTGGTATCTACTTCTCTGATGTACAGACTAACACAGAAGGTCTTTGGCTAACTAAATTCGCAGATGACTGCAAACTAGGAGCCATAATTGAAACTGCCAATGATGTGGACATCCTACAAAAGGGCCTCTGTGAGACAGATGCCTGGTGTCAAAGCCATGGTCTCAAGCTCAATGCCAAAAAGTGCATTGTCCTCCCCTTTGGTAAAAACTCTGTACCAATGAACTACTACACAGACAGTAGTCTACTTAACACCAAAAGTGTGATGAGAGACCTTGGGACACAGGTGGACTGTAGTCTCTCCTTTGATAATCACATTGCCACAGTGGTCAGGAAATCCTTCCATGTGGCACACCTCATCACAAAAGGTTTCTCATCCAGAAAAAGAGAGGTCATTGTTCCCCTCTACTAATTATGCGTTAGACCCATTATAGAGTACAACGCCCCTTTTGGTATGTACCTATCAAGACATCTACAACAACTGGAAAGGCCACAGAAATATCTCACAAAGAGGATTAATGGCCTCAAACAGATGCCCTATGCAGACCAACTCAAAAAACTCCAGCTTTACTCGGTCACATATCGCCTACTCAGAGGCGATCTCTGCCTAACATACAAAGCTATGTCAAACCCAGAGCTGTTGGACATGCTCCACTTAAAGAAATCCCAATCCCTCCAAGCTACACACTCTAGGGACCTAAACTTTGTCTCCACAATAAACAGAACATGCTGGAGGGATAGATTCCTGTCCCAGAGACTTCCCATACTCTGGAACAGACTACCTATGTCAAACAGAGTTCCTCATTAGCACTCTTCAAGAAAAATCTTGATGACTGGATGGGTAATAAGAAATTCACCCCACGGATCACTTCTGTGGTTCTGCTTGACAGGGGCACAGGAAAATAATTTTCTTGGGTGGGAAAGCCAGGGTAGCTTTTTGGCTAGGCTTGTATAGGCCCTAGGGTCTATAGCCTAGTACCTACCTATGAACCTATAGAGCTACTGTTGAACAGTTTTAACTATTTGTGAACTTGTGAACTGAAAGGGGAAAGAAAGCAGAGTAGCACATTTAAAGCATAGATGATAGTGATCTAAAAAGTGTTTTAAGAACCCGAAGCTAGCATCCCAATTACTTATTTGAAGTATTGTATGTAGTGTTACTTATAGCTTCGCTATATGCACTGTAGCCCTAAAGCAGTACAAAACATAAAGTGACCTGGAACTGTGTAAAGAGCCTTTATTAATGAAGAATACTGGTAAACCTCTACAAGCGGTTTTGTACCTGTCATGTTATCAGTTTAAAAACACTGCCATTTCTACATATGGTGCAAGGAGTTAAGGGGCGCAATTGGGAAAAGACAACTGATATTCATTTCAAAAATTGTTACTGCTTTATGTTATGGAATCTTTTATTTATTTATTTATTTTTTTGCATATTCAAGACCCACAATTTTAGGTCTTCTGCATGAGATATTGAGTTCTGGCAAGGACTCTGCAGATGACACCCTCTAGGCTGTATCCACTAACATCAAACAGTTCCTAATTGCTCACTGGAAATCTGAAACATGCCACTATATGTTTTCAAGTAACCAGTCATTTAGTATTTAATGTGGCAAAACTAATTCCCGGTATAATAGCACTAATAAACTGATAGTTGGAAAATCTCTTTCCTGTCTTGTTTACTGTGTATAATTTCTCAGTTTATATGTTCATCCACTCTTCACTTTGAAATTTTTGAGAAGACACATCACAAGTAAAATATGAATTGATGAGTAATTGAAGGCTGATGCAATTTGATTTTTATATGCTGCATTGATAGCTGCATTGATATAAAACTGTGGTGGTGGTGCTGCGGTAGCGTTGTCACCTCACAGCAAGACGTCCTGTTCGATTCTCAGCTAAAGCATCTTCTGTGTGTAGACATGCGTGAATGGGCGTACCTTCAGTGAAGGTTGTGCGTCAGAGCTGGCAACTCGGCATGTAAAAATCTACTGTCAATCATTAGTGGACCAGCGTTCCGCTGTGGTGACCCCTAACCGGGAAAAGCCGAAAGATACATCTGCTGCATTGATATACATGGGCATCCATTGTAAGCATTAATGAAATTTTCCTGGACTTGAGTCAAAGTGTTGAATAGTCATAAGTTAGATAAACCTAACCAAGGATACTTTTCACAGTTTAGGAGAGGTTTTAAGTGTAAGTGTAAGCAAGGGGGGCAAGCCCCCCTGCACCCCCCATGGGGTCTATATTAGAACATCGAAGTGTCAGAACTTTGAATGTTCTAATATCAAACCAATTCAGCGAACGCTGACAACATCAAACATTCAGAACAGCACATTTTTTCCTAGGGAAAAAATTTTCTGTTCCGAAACGCATACACACAACACAAGCACACCAATCAAACAGCAATCCACACACATACACCTAAAATCTTACATCTAACCCTACACTATACTGTACATACACCACTAACTATCCACTTACCTTAATCCAAACCCTAACTCTAAGGTCTGTCACTATCGCACACTCATCTCACCACGCCCTAACCCTAACTCACCTACCCCACCCTAACCCTCACGTCCACACAATCGCACACTTACCTGACCCACACCCTAACTCACCTAACCCGCCCTAACCCTCATGTCCACACAATCGCTCACTTACCTAAACCCGACCCATAACGTTCCATCACAGTGCTGAAAATAGCAAAGCGACAGAAACGGACAACCAAATTCTTTCCCAGGGAAAAAAATTAGGTTTTCTGCAGCTTCGCTATTTTCAGCATTCTCTGAATAGGGTTAGATATTAGAACATTCAATGTTCTGAAACACCGATGTTCTAATATAGACACCCCACACCCCCTGCTACTTATACATATCAACTTCAAGATTGCACTTCACTACACTAAGTGCAATCTTGGAGTTGATATATTTAAGTTGCAGGGGGTGTGGGGGGTGCAGGGAGGCTTGCCCCCCTGATTACACTTGGCGGAAAGTCCTATGATTTATGTTGTTTAAACTCAGTATATGTATGATGTGTGTTTTCAGTGTTTTGGTCTTCTATGTTATGAAGTTTTCTCATTTTCAGTGTTTTGAGTTTTCAGTGTTATGAAGTGAATCCATATATATATATATATATATATATATATATATATATACACACACACACACACACACACACACACACACACACACACACACATTATAGATAGTAACATGTATTTCTTGTAGTAACCAGTTGTATAGGTCATGCTGGAATCATCCAGTTTTGTTTTTTCTTTTTGGACTTGAAATTAATCACATCTGACCATTCTAAGCATAGTAACTGATTTTGTTTTCCCTGACTTGAGAAAGTGGAAAGGTCGTGTTTATGTAGGAGCAGGCTGATTAAGTATTGTGAGTGGAGTTTTGAATACGCCTTATAAAAGTTAATGTAATAAGACTGGAAGTATGTAAGGATTGTTTTAAAGGCTGTATCTACTTTTTGTTAAAGTAGAGATGAATTTTATTTTTTTTTTAGGTAAGGGAGCACTGCTTTTTTGATAATTTACTGCAGACATGGGGGATCCCTGAGTAATGGAGTAGAGACAGACACAAATAGCATACTATGCAGTGAACAGTAATGGGCACTTCAGAGACAGACATAGCTTGACTGCACTAGCAAGAAAAATAAAATAGTAGGCATCAAATTCATAAGATTGCATAATGAGATGCCAATGAGGGTGAGTATAGGGATGAGAACCTTTGGGTAAGCAAGTTAACAAAATCATGCATGGCAATTTAGAAACATAAAATTTACATAAAGAGCAAAATAAATCAGCTTATATTAACAGCATAATTTCTTAGTAAATAGATGCATTCCTCATGCTCAAATGATAGGAGTAACAGCTGCTTTAGATTGTCAGTATTTTTTAGTGGCCCTCGTGGGAGCGGGTTTCAGTACTTTTGCAGGTTTATGCACTTTGTATCAAATAGTCTAATAGTGTCTTATACAGTATCACCTCCACGATCAGGACAGTCATTTACATCTGCACATTTGCCATCTTCATGTGGAATCAAGGGGGGGGGGTGTATGGACTGCCCATCCAGTGGACACAAATATATATTTAATGTTAAGCACACACAGGGCTAGGGAACTGTTGGGTTATCAGTGATCACTTCCTGCAGTGATGTGGTAGATCACCCATGGGAGGAACACTGTTTGGGTATACCATATAGTACCATATTGTCAGGATTGGAGGCATCTTGTCCACATGATAGTGTAGCAATGTTGTGTGTGTGTTTAGAAATGTTGACATGGCCCCTCTGTGGTTATCTGGCACAGAACTGGAACCCACTGCATCATTTTTGGATATGGGAAGGAATTACTCAATGTAAGGCTATGAGAGAGCAGGCTAGCATTGAATTGTGGGAACCAGAGTGTTTGTTTTTCAGTATAGTGTACCTGCAGTGGAACCAGAAGACCACATACTACATTCTGAGACTATACATGGTCAGGCAGGTGGCAACAGTAGAGTCATAAGAACATTGTTCATACCCATAAGCATGTCCCCATCCAGACATAGGGATCACAATGGAGCCATAAGAATGCCAACCTGTACCATTACCATTGCTGACAGTGCCACAGTGTCCTTGTACTTTGCCATAGGTGTTTGTGGAGCCTGGGCATGCAAAGTTGCTCCTCATCGTACTAGTGACCAAATGAATTGTGCACTGCCAATTGACACTGTGCTACTGCTGTCCATTCATGGACTTCCCTGGATATCTGCTATATGTAGCCATGCATTATGGCTACCATCATAGATCCTGTTGTTGAGTAGATGAGTGTACATGGAATTAGCAGGATCTGAATCTGGCAAGGCTTTGGCATGGTGCAGCAGGAGATTCAAAATCCTTTTATACCTGCTGAACACCTATCATAGAGAGTGCCTGCTTAGGGATTACAAAGGGATTCTGAATAAAGTATATGCCTGGCACAAACATGCCATGGAAGTCACACTAGTGACATCAGTCACCCTAGTGAGCAATGTTGGCTTAAGTGCAGTAACCTGTTGAGTCTCCAATTGAAGAAGAGGCTGTGAAAGCTCCCTGTACTTGCAGTGTCTAGTGAAATCCAAGGTAGTAGGCCTGCACTGGCACCCTGGAGTGCCTCCTCATGCAGCTGAAAGAGTGACATATCCGGCCAGCCCAGACCATCAGACTACCATAGGCAAAGCCCACTCATGACATCAGCCATGATGGTAACCAGCTTGTAGGTGGTTTTCCTTCTGGCCCAGTTTTACCAGCCATTCACACGCTACCATATTTCTTCATATTTGTCTGCCATCTGCCAGTCCTCATCTAGCCACTATTGCCTTCTTTTGTGTCACTATCTCTTGTTAGTCTTTGCCTGTGTTGTTTGTGTGTTTGTTTGTCTAACCTGCTGCCATCCTTATACACTTTTTCCTACCTACATCTTCCACATAAACAGCAAAAAATATGTAACTATTTTCTTTTATCTTCTACATCACTCTTCTCTTACTTTTTACGCCTCTTACTTTTTTCCTTCTGGTGTGTTCCCTCCAAGCTGACCCCCTTCTGACTGTCATATCACCGCATTCATTCCCACATATATAATAAAACGAGTTGGCAATTAAATTGTGACTGTGTAGCAGCTATGAGGGGCTTCAATTAACATGCAAGCATGCGTAGTTATCAGACAAATTGCCTGCATATGGATTTCCCCAGATCACATGACCACACGTAGTGAAGTCTCCTCAACTGTGCAGTCATTGCCATTTTTACAACTATGTGGCAGTCTTTGGTATGATTATAATACATCTTCAGTTACGCATACCTAACCCCATCAACCCAAGTGCTTGTAGTTCATTTTCATGCACTACTTATGATAGCATAGGTTTTCTTTCTATCTGAATGCCCCCCCAAGTAACTTTCATTTGTTAATTCCTGTAATAGTTTTTGTATCATTTAGCAGAAATTTCTTTCCAAGTATCTACAAAACATTTATATTAGTTTCCTTCCTTTTTAAATATTTGCTAGTTACAACTATCATAGAAGAGTTATTCCTCTATGCATTTTTTATTAGTATCTGGTCCAATCTCTATGGTTAGCACTCCGGAAAGCTTTAATGGAGTCACAGTGAATATGAAGAAATGTCTCTGAAGATTGCTGTGCATTTTAAATTAAATTAATGTAGGGCTTGGTGAAGTGGTGTTTGAATGCCTTAAGTATGAAAAATACTAGGATCAATAGCTATATAATGGAAAGGGACTATTTCAGGTCTTATTGATAAGGTGTAATAATCTCAGGGGATACAGGGTAAGGCTTAATAGTGTTTTATAGCAAGAATAACATGCATGGTGGATATTATACTGGGCATAAAAATTATTTGGCAATTTGCTTTACAGAATTTACGGTGTTTAGCCAAAGTCAATGATAGTCTAAGGGATTTGGAGCTCTTGAAACTTGATGCTTGTCAGTTGAACTTAGCCATGTTATTACCCATTCATGCTGAAAAGTAATGAAGTTATTAGATGCAGTTTTGGCAGAAATGATGTCCATTTACAGGTATAAGCATATGCTGACTATTGATAGAAACATGTAAGGAGCTGTCATTGACTGTAGCTAGAATTTACAGTTGATATATATATATATATATATATATATATATATATATATATATATATATTTTTTTTTTTTTTTTTTTTTTTGTCAAATGGCTACATGCCTTATTTTCATAAGGAGTGAGAGAAGGTGATGATGAGGAAATATCCCTTTCCAGAAAGTGCATCACGCCCTTTCATTTGGAGTTAAAAGTCTCCTGAATTGATAAAATGGCATAGTTATTTAGTCTGATTGCAGCAAAGAGCTTCAGCCTTTTCATAAGCTGACAGTTAATATTTAAACATTTTAGAGTGAAATATAAATGTTTATAAAATTGATGTCATCTGAGTAACAACTCAAGCTCAGCATTGTACTGCCAAGTATAGATCAGTGGACATGAATAATGTAGGATGGGCTGAAAGATTAAATAAAACCAAACAAAAAATTTGATACAATACCACAGTAAATAGATTCTCTGTATCCAATACAACTGAAGGAAAAAAAAAAAAAACGACTCTCCAAACACAATATTTTTTGGTATTTTGACAGTCTGTTTTTTCATATGAAAGATTAAATATTCAGTAAGCCTATAGTAAAGGCAAATAAATAAAAGAATTCTGAATGAAATAAAGTACTGTACAAAACTGAGGACCAGGTAAAGCACCTATGTAAAAGCAAAATGAGTGTTACATGGCACAGATGAAACAGATTGTGTTGCTGTAGTGGGGTACAACATAGAAATTGTGGTATCTTCTGATTAAGTAAGTCATCCCCCTCAGCACAGTTAATGGCTGCCATCAGGGCGCAAGGTATAGAGATACAGGACACTGAAGTCTATACTAGCTAGAAGATACAGGGTATGGGGGGGGCAAAGCTCGCTCATTTTAGGAGATGCAGGGAGTGACTCTACCCCATGCATTAATGGCAATAAAGTTTGACATTTGTTGTATTTCTTTCTATCCCTTCCACATCTCTGTAATAAGCAGACGATGAGTAGCAATGTTAGTGGGGAGACTTCAGAAGTCAACTGCAGAAGAGCAATTTTAATTTTTATTCCCTTTCTGAATCACTTTACACATGAACTCTCCAGCTGATAAACTACAATGGCATCAACAGTTATACAAGGATACAAACTAATTCCATCAAACTTGAATACCTTAACATTCGAACAAGAGAATTCACTGACAACTTTTTTTGATTTGCCTTCACCAAACATTCCAAGAAGTTAGACTTTGGAAAATTATATTGAAATCTTTATCAGCCACTTGTGCAATGCCAAATGACTTTTCACAAAGAAATGTCAATATGTTCCCAAACATGTCCTTCACATTAAATGCACGTTGCTCACTCTAGTCACAACTGCTGGAGTAGAGAGTGGAAAGGCAGTCTTAAAACTGATAAAGTCAGAACTCTGGAGTACCATGGGATAAGATCACAATATTAGTTTAGTGCTAATGTTCATGCCTGTCCCAATAGGCTATTCCTTTTTAACTGAACTATTTGTTGAAAGATTCCCAAGAAGAATGCTTCTTATGAATCCACTTAATCACCATTTGAACATTACGATGAGTCAAACTTTGTTTGATATACTACGCTACAACATGAGAGAATAGAGGACATTACAAAATGCTTAGTGTTATTTACACAACAAAGATCTGGTAAAGAGACTAACTTACTCTGGATTCATGTCTAGTTTTCTACATATCTGCTGATGGTAGCGATTACTTATGGGAAGCAATTTACAATTTTATGTAGTTTACAACAATCATATTGGCTGGTGATATCTCCATGAGAACTATGTCAGGCAAGTAAGGTATATGGCAGTTCCATGGAAGGTAATGGGGAGAAGCTGCCATGGCTGTAGCATTTACAAGAGGGAGATTTTCTACCCTCAAGAGTAATTAGAGAGTTCAGTGTCCAGGGGACTGTGTGTTGAGGGCAAAAAACATTGAATTAAAGTGTCTTGGTTACTGGAAGACACATAAAATTTGGAAATAGAATATCAAGGTTATGAAAAACACTGAATGACTATTTTTTGATGTTGACTACAGAAGGAAGACAACATCCCAACAACTGGACTGGTAAAGTCTTGAAAAGATTATTGTCATCACTCTATAGCAATAAATCATTAAACAGAAAAAAATACTGGAACTTTTGGATGATTAAGGCTTTTGTAACAGAAAATAAAATGTAATTTAAATACATGAAGGAAATGTACACTATAAAAAAACAATATTGTTTTCTCTTATAATTTCTTTACAAAAGATGTTTGCCCACAATTATTTTTTTCTACAGTTGAAGCAGAGTAGTTGACAATTCACTGAAAAGTCTACATAACGTGGTTTATATCTCAAGAAGTTTTGAATGACAGTAAAGTGCACTTCCAGGTAAAATTCCCATGTGAAGTTGTACAGTATTGGGGAATGATTGCTAAATGTATAGTTTTGTTAGAAACTGTGGACTTCTGCTCTAGTTGGAACATGGGCTGCTGTTTCTGTGCAGCTTTCCACCCGAAAAGTTCAAACAGCCCTATTCTTTGTGAAAACATGAAACTCCAGAATATTTGAAGAACATAAAGTCTTCCTGGTCACTATATTGATATAAATGAGGAAGTGTTTCAATGTAGTGCCAAAACACAAATTTGCTCTGATGTCAGAGTATCAATTGTAATTGTCAGAGTATCAATTGTAATTAGAATTCTAATGACAGGAAAAAGGGTCACAATGAAAAATTCTCTGTTCATTGCATTCTACATACTTCTACAACATTGTAACTGTTTAATTCAGGTCAAAATGTGAATATATATTTCAGCTTAAATCTAAAGTAGCCTTAAAAAATAATATCAGAAATTTCCCAAGACAACAGTGCAGGTAGTCATTATATGTTCAACCTCCAAAACAGACCTGAACAAAAACTGCTGAGGTTACAATAGAAATGCTACAAGAAGCAACCTACCATCTTTGCTATGATACACTGAACGTCTGTACACCTCTGAAGAAAACTCAGGGCAGAAGATGCTACTAGGACTTACTTTACTGCACTTCAGATTACAAGCAGTCAGAGAGTCAGACGTACACAATGACACAGAGAAAATTGTAAATGAGTGTAACACCATCACATAATTCAGCTGGTCCACAGGCAGCATAGAAAGTCAGAGAAGTACCTTCAGTGAAGTCAATCACGGCAGTTCTGTCAGTATGAAGCATAGAAATGAATTCAGTGACACACATTTTTCAAAGATATTAGTGAGTAAATCACATGCATCAGTATCAGACAAGGAGAAAGCTGTTACTATACATTACCTTAAAACACACACTTTCCATTCAAACTGTTCACAGGACACTGAAGGGAATCTGTGAGTTCCCTAGAGCTATGTCAACTCTCATGGCTAGACCAGTTAACTTTTGTGGTATAGTTTAGTCTATGTGTTGTCAAAAGGTACTACAATCACTGTAGGTGATTTTAATAACTTTAGCATTCCAAACAACTGGAATGAGTAGCAGATTTGGCCTTGAATTTTGAAATGAAGCAGCACATAAGGTAGTTAACGATCTGTCAAGATAATTTAGAAGCCACAGCAAAGACTTTCTTGCAACAGCCTAAAAGATAGCTTTACACAGACATCATCATATGAACATTACCACAACAAGATAGACAATATCCTTGGCAGTCTGAGATAAAATAGTTCTATACAGGCAGCAAAATTAAGAGCCAGAGCTAACGGCGGCCCAGACCCATCAGGTTCTTACTGCAGTTTAAAAATTACAGAAAACAAGAAAAAATGGCTAGATCAGTGACATATAAACTGAGCAATATTACAAATGAATATCAACTGAAAGTGAAGAACAGATATAAGGGATGACGCATGGCAGGCAGAGTTCCTGAAGAATTATGCACAAAAGTTTGAGATATTATCCAGGAAGTAGAAAAAAATAATTCTAAATAAAAATAAAGTTCTGAATAAAAAGATTAAGAAGGCAAAATAACTGTCTGTGACAGCTTTAGAAGTGGCTGAGGAAAGAAGGACAATGGCGATACCATACAATACGTGAAACTTAATGTAGAGTTTCATAGATAATAGCAAGAGTAGATAAGCAGGAATGGGTAAATGAGTAATATAGACTCAGAACCAAAGAATAAGGCACTGACAGCCAAGGAGTGACACACAAGGACCACTATTTACTGGTACATATCAGAAGTCTAGCGCAGTTCTGAAGAAGTCTTGTTAGTGAGACGAAAGTACGAGACTTCTGATTTGTACCAATAAATAGTGGTCGTTATGTGTCAGTCCTTGGTTGTCAGTGCCTCATTCCTTGGTTCTGAGTTTCTGTCTGGTTCTCAGTTTTTGTCTTTGCTTTTTGGCTGTTTAAATGAGTGATATAAACAACTACTATTTATTGGTACAAATCAGCAGTCTAGCGCAGTTCTGAAGAAGTCTTGTTAGTGAGATGAAAGTACGAGACTTCTGATTTGTACCAATAAATAGTGGTTGTTATGTGTCAGTCCTTGGTTGTCAGTGCCTCATTCCTTGATTCTGAGTTTCTGTCTGGTTCTCATTTTCTGTCTTTGCATTTTGGTTGTTTAAATGAGTGATATAAACAACTACAATAAGGACAATAAAATGTTAAGGACAAGAAATCTGTTCAAGAAGATGACATATTAAAGGAATCTTCCAGGTAAAAATGGACATGACAAAACACAAAAATGGAAGGGACATGACAGAAACTGAAGCTAAGAAAAGACCTCATAAGTCAGTCATAGCGGTACCATTACTGAAGCCATCTGTTCCACAGACTACAAGTTAAGTTGATAGGAAGGACACCAACATCACTGACACATACAATGATGTGTTCTCTAACTAGGGCCAAACATCCTGGAGAGTGAAGTTAAATGAACACTAGAAAACATTGCTAATAAGGCTGAAGCACTGGGCAAATTCTTTAAAATCTTGCAAAACAATGATGAAGCTCTGCTGCATTTAATTGACCAGCAAGTCTGGAAAACAGGACATTAGCCATTGGATTGGTAAATGTCAGTTTATATTCCAATCCTAAAAAAGTGTAATGCTATGGATTATTCCAATTATCAAATAATTGCACTTTAAGTACTGTATTCCTAAAAATCAGGAAAGCTATTTCTCCAAAGCTGAAGTTGTGATGACCACAATGCAAGCTGAGTGCAAGTTAAGCATAACAGAAGTTCACTGTCAAGGAAGCTATTTGTTGAGACAGAAAATTGTTCATATTCAGATGACCATGAATTTGGAACACATACTGAAGTTAAAGAAAACCATTTTAAGTACTGATGGGACTTTGACTTGAGAAAGAAGGCAACCAACCAACATTGGCATTTCTGAACTCCTGGAGACAAGCATTGACTCCGCCTCCACCACCAATTCCAGAACTTGCTGTTGAAAGGAGAGAAAATGTACAGTAAAACTTTGTTAAAAAACTTCCAACATAGACTGATTTGTGCGCTCAGTGGAAAGAGCAATGAATTGTCTAAAACATTATAGTCTGGTTTGGAAAGCTTTGAGGTTAATTAGTTTGTATTTCATTTAAAGGAAGCTTCTGCTGATTTATCCAAGCCTCTGTGCCTATGGTTTATATTTGATGCTGTGTGACAATAAAGTAGATTTGGACTTACAATCCTATCTAAAAATGCTACAATGGGTACAACAGTTTTTATACATGACAAATGACTAAAGTGAGAATTTGTATTTTGGGATTTGTTCATAACATCTTTTTTCTTAATGACTGTAATACTTCCACTTAACTGAACTTCACTGTTTCCACGTACATCATTATTCACTTACAAAAAATAAACTTTACTGTAGTACTCACTGTGGCTATTACCACCTTCAGTGGGTCCTTTTCTTAGTTATAACAATGCATATGCCACCTATGCCATGGAATGGGACTGTGACATGGCATGGGCAGCCAACCATTTCTTCCCAGCATACATTGACAAAACTATCTGTAAATGTGCTGTGTGCTGCACAGGAATCATCTGTTTCTACTACAACAGCCACAGCAAAATCAAATGCAGCTGCATTTATATTGCTGTTTTTTTCACACATGATGTCAAAGCATTTTAAAGTGATCTTTCTACACTCCACAAAACCAGCATTCCACTCTCTCACTCCCACGCTGGCAAGAAGAGAAGATGCCATTCGCAAGTGTTACTTAGAGAACCATACTAACTTACAAGACAGATTTAGAACAGTGAGGCCCCTAGTGAAGGGGTGCTTATTAAACTCTGAGGAAATGCTGAAAAAAGAATATAACAGGAATGTGTTAAAGAGGGAATTAACTAGGAACCATCTTATTGATACTTTCACCATCGGTAGAAAATACAATTGTAGCTCCGTGGTGAGGGCAGTTTTAAATTGTGGAAAGGTTTAATGCGGTAGAGTATAAAGTAGAGCAGCCTGGTAAATAAAAAACAAAACAAATCTATTATATCAATGGACTGAAACAATGGAAAAAAAATGAATTTGCAGTTAGTTGTAACACTGGGGTAGAAAAAAATACTGCCATGAAAGGAACCCATTCTTGCTGTTTAGATAGGCGAGTCATCATGCAAGACACAAAAACAAGAGTTGATATAATTTCTAGCCTGAAATAAGACATCTTTTTTTATCTGCTTGATCCCTACAGGAATGAAGATGTACTCATATCCTTATAGACTGCATGAAGCACAGATAGAAGCAACACAAATGAGGCTCAGAACATGGTGGACATGTGTCTGATTGAAGGTACATGAAGTAAATGGAACAATCAAATTCTTCTAGTGTTCGAGTCCGATGGCTCATTATGGTTTTGTGATAACTTTAGAGAGTTAAACAGTGTGTCAAAATTTGACATCTATCTGATGTCCTGCATTGAATAACTCACAGAAAGACTCAGTAAAGCATGGTACTTATCCTCCTTAGACCCAGGGCCAGCCTTATGCATAGGTGAACTAGGTGATCGCCTAGGGCTGCATGCTTGCCATTCTTGCATGGATGCTCCTTTCCTGTTTAGTCATTTAGTTTTTGCAACAATGTTTCTTTGTCCTGGTCCCCTTCAATAAACACATCACACTGAATGACATTTGATGACCTTTATTAAAGTTCCATAAACAAACTTTGTTAACCAATATTTATTAATTACAGCTGACATAATATAGTTGATATTAATCACAGCATAATATCCATGTAATGTTAACTAGGGCAGCGTGACCTTGCTCATCCTGACCCAGTAAGCAGCGTCCATACCTCCACTCGCTTACCTTACTTATGAAGCAGCGTCCTGCCATTCATTTCTTTAATACTTACTGAATTAAACATCCAACCAAATAAGCAGCGTCCTTACCTCTGCTCACTTATTTACTTATTAGGCAGTGTCCAACTGCTCACTTTCCTTTCCAAATTCATTGAAATGAACATCCAACACACACAGAAGGAAAAGAGGGCAATCCTGCCCCCTCTTCTCCACCCACCAGCCTCCTACCAAACTTCCAACAACCTAACTACCCATTAAAGGCATTAAGCCAAACATCATTAAGTGTACTCTATCCAAACTGGAACCATGTCACCACCTTCCAAAGCCCTATCACAGAAATAGCCAAACTAGCCAATTGCCTAAACTACTGAAATGAAACCACTGATCCCTCTTCAATGTTAAAGTAACAAACCATAACCTTATAACCTAGAATAACCACTGTGTATTAACTAAACTCTCACTTATCTAACTACCAATTGATGATTCCCAGGTCATAACCAGCCAACAATACAACCAAAACACTAAACCCAATGCCACTTGAAACCAAAGGCAATTGCACACCATCATGCCAAACTGAAACCTTATTATACTGCCCAATGAAAATAATGACCAAATGAGATTTGCTTTCACAATCAATTTAATAGCTATCCTGCCATCACACCAACTACCCATTATAAGCAATAAGACATTTAAAATGACCGTCATAGCATTTTAGCAGCACAAACACTACCACCCATACCACTGCCATATTAAACAAATGAAAAACGTTAATCCCCAAAAACTTCCGCTGAGCATCATACACCAGATTAACATGAAACTCCAAATATTCAACACCCCCCCCAATCATCCTTCCTTCCCTTTAACAAGCTACAAATCCCCATCAACATCCCTATCAATTTGCCAAAAGGCCATCCCTCCAAAGTGCTCCAAAAGGCAACAGAATGGTAAAACAATGCACCGACTTAGTAAACCTCACTCAAAACTACTCAAGTAACTGGCCAACACGCAACCTCAGGAATCCAAAATCTAAATGTCTGTAATCCACTGCTTGTCCTTGACTTTTCCATTAGAAACTTTCCTTCCAGTTCCTTTATATCTGGTAAGAAATTAAACACAGCCTACATCTCCAGGAATCCGAAAACAATACCCTGCTTATGCTAATTTCAGCGTAGACAATGAATCACCCAATTCCTCAGATATCCTACCTACTTTCAAGTCATACATGTACTGAACCACATGCTAGCAACCCAAAACATAAGTCAAATGTTACAAGTGAGACTCTCTGTCAAGACCTTAACCTGGTATGGGGCAGTAGCAAAACTTGCTTGAGAGACAGATTCATCTCCTAGAATATACAATTTCCACTTCATGTCAAATTTCCTATGATCATATGTGTGTTGTGACACCACCCCAACTGTTGGAACCCCACACTCCCCTTAAATAACCCCCAATCCTGCTTTAGCCTGCCCCCAACATACCTTCTCCTCACTTGCCCCTACACTTCCTAACCTGCACCAACTCCACTGTGCCTTAATGGAGCACCTAATAAAGTAAGATTACCTACTACCACATTGTGCGCCACCCCATTGTGCCTTACTTAAGCAACAGAAACATCCACCCCAGCAGAATCCATTACTTTTCAAATCCACTTCTGTCAAGCCACTGACCGTTGCGCACTCTGCACTTCCTCATCTGAAACCTCATTGCACACCACTCTAGTGACCAGGACATCCACTGCAACAGCAATCGCCTTTAGGGCCCACTTACTTCAGGTCACCGTTCGGCCTCAGGCCACCAACTGAATGCCAACTTCATGCTTCCCCATCTGCAAAAGAAATAAAATCTATAAATTCTCTGTACCCCCATATGCAAAAAACTTCTTAATGACACATCAGCTGCTGCCAAGCTACTACCTCACCCCTCATCCCTTAGCTTCCAAAACCTGGCACTGCCATGTCCCTCTGCAAAGTCTTACGTGGCCAGTGACAGAACATACTACAAAACAGTAATTGAACCTATACCTTTAATGACCTTAGTGAAACACAACAGAAAGTCAGCTTTTACTTGACTATGTTATACCTGTACACTGCAGGTGAAGGGAAATTTAAATATCAAAATACCTTGTGATTCCATACAAAATCAGATACAGCCAAATTAATTTCATAAAAATGACCCTGACATTTCAGGAAACAAGCACTACCAGGACATCCACAGACAATCACTCTTACACAAAAATAAATATTCTTCTTAGACAGTACGAACTTGGCAGCTTCTCCCATGTGCTGCTTTTTTCCACAAGCGTCTCTAACGTGACCGAGCAACCAAATTAAAATGCTTATCAATGAGTAAAATACCCTCATAAAATAACGCTACCTCTCAAATGTACCTCATTTCAAGAAATGTTCCTTCTTTGGGGTCCTAAAAGTACAATGTTCCTAAAATTCTACTTTAGAAAGTCTGTCACACATTCCAAATTAAAGACTCTACTGAAAGCAATGACAAAAACTGAATCATATTATTTCATTAACGGGCCTATTTCTCAATTTAACCATCCTATGAAGTCATTACCAAGTGTTCCACATTTCACACCTTGTTCCACAATATAAGTAGCAGCATTCCTGCCTCTTTAAGATGAGAGGAGAAACAGACAGGGTAAAGCTGAAACTCTTCCACGCATCTGTCAATACAGCAGATTGCAGTGCATGCCATGGCATCTGTGTCAAAGGAGAGGCTTACCTACAATAACCTCCCCATACCATTACTAAATTTACAAGAGGTTTTCTCCGAGAAGTGTGCACATAGTAACGCCCTTGCCTCCAAAACTAATGTATGGCAGTAATACATGCAAACTTGTGGTGATAAACTAGTATCTGTTCTATGCAACAGTCAAAAGGTTACAGGTAGAGTACGACTACCTGAAATATACCCAAAATTAGAGAATGACTAGATGGCACCTAACCTTTGCGCTCACCTCATGGAGCAAATTTCAGTGCAATGTCATTGACTCCTACCCACCAGGACTACATCCGCCCCCATCCACCCCCCCCCCTCATCCAAAAAGTGCAAATTAAATATGCTTCAAATTCCCAAAGAAGATTTCCCTTAAAGATGAAATATCGTTAACATGTCTTATCCTACCATCTCCCACTACTTAACTCCACCCATCGATAAGTAAATACTTTAGAGTGTTAAAGCCCCCTCCCCCCCACTTCTCAGAACTCAAAATTCTGACTTCTATCCCTCCTCTGTCTTACCCTCCAGCTGAGCTTCCTAGGTCTTCCTTAATGCCTCTTCACACTTCATCTCTGGTTAGCCAGTCAGTGTACACATTCCGTGACAATCTAAACTGTTGACAGGTATGGCCAAATGTCTGCGCGCCCAGATTAATCCACCCAGAGATCCACCAACCAGTCCATTCCCGAAAATAATCTAATGGGCACTGAATGATTCAGTGAGAAAGGGATTTATGTCCTGACACAGATACAACTCAGGTGCAGTCCTACTTGCACAAAGAGCAGACAAACCCCAATGAGCATAGAAATCAGTGCAATTGTCAGGTTATGATTTTAGCAACAAAACAGAAAGGCACATAAGCTGAAAATTATTACGAGTATGCAAGCCTTTCATCCCCCTTACCCTCTTAATTCCCACTGCTATATTTATCTAACCCCCACCTGAAGATGTCCCTGGACAAACTGGTTTGTTACCAAACCTCATTTGCTCTAAAAATAAATAATAAAGCACCAGAAAAGAAAAATAAAATGTACCCGAGGAGCATTGGGTGATCCAGATGATAATGTTAGACTCACACCTGAATGAAGGGATTTTATATTTGAAATAAAATCAGGTATGTTCTCCAGACCGAGCTGAAGAACATCAAGGTGCATTAGTGTTACTGTAAATAACATCAGCAGTGATTAACGGTGAATTTTTTGACAAAATTTTTATTTTTGTGTGGACAATTGAAATAAGAGAAGTGGTGTGTTGATGAGATAAGTGCAATTACTATATTTACATTACCGCTGGCAGATTGGCAATGATCAACCAGATATTTTTTGAGGTATTTCTGGTTTTGTGATTTGTTTAGACAGCTGAGATGAGAAAAGTTTTTTTTTTTTCAGGGACGCTGGCACGAATCAGCCAGGTATTTGGAGCAATATTTCTCCAGCATTGTGATTTATGTGGCATGACTTGGATTATAATACACGGTCTGTATAGGTGAAATAATATGACATCAGATATCATGGCTGTAACTGCTGGGTAGCAGTTGGGGCTGACTGTATGAAACTGACACTCTTGTCATTTTGTCAGTTTAAAACAGTTACTATCTGTCTTTGCAGGACTAGTGTGCATTTGTGAGAAGTAAGAGACTACTTAACCTGATGCCTCATATGCAAGGACAAATTAGACATAATTGATGTGGCTGTCTTCTTTGGAAGGAAATGACTAGCTTCCTGCTGCTGTTTGCTTGCTTATTGTTTTAGCTATGTAGAACTAATAGGATTATGTGAAGCAACCTGGAGTATTTTAATGTACATGAACTGTTAGTTAGGAACAAAGTTGAAATACATTACACTGTCATCGTCTTTTAACGCAATCAGACATCTGAATTGTACATAGAAGTGGCTATAACTGCTTGGTGGGGGTTGCCTGGATAAAAGTAGCTGATGTTGTCAATTGCTCAGTTCAACCAGTTCAACGATTATTTCCCAGAAAAAAAAAAGGAGGAGGGGGTAAGTGCATTACAGAATACCAAGACCTTCACGGATTCCGGGGGCTACTTCATAGGTTCATAGGTTGGTACTAGGCTATCAGCCCTAGGGCATATACAAGCCTAGCCATAACAATTCCCTGGCTATTTCTTCCCACACTATTTACTTTCCTGGACCCCTGTCTAGTAGGGCGATTGACGTGATCCCTGGGATGAATTTCCTTTCTCCCATCCAATCGTCAAGGTTCCTTTTGAAGAGGGCCAAAGAGGCACTCTGCTTGACATGTATGGACAATCTATTCTAGAGTCTGGGGAGCCTCTGGGCCAGGAACCTACCCCTCCAGCATATTTTGTTTATTGTGAGCATGTGGCTCTGAGGGATTGGGATTTCTTTAAGTGTAGCATGTCCAACAGCTCTGGGTTTGGCATGGCCTTGTATGTTAAGCAGTGATCACCTCTGAGTAGACGATATGCGACAGAGTATAGCTGGAGTTTTTTAAGGCGGTCAGTGTAGGGCATCTGCTTTAGGCCTGTGATTTTTTTAGTGAGGTATTTCTGTGGCCTTTCCAGTTGTTGCAGATGTCTTGAGAGGTACATACCAAACGAGGCATTGTATTCTATAATGGGTCTAATGAGGGATGAGTACAGTGGGACAATGACCTCCTTTTTTCTGGATGAAAAGCCCTTAGTGATGAGGTGTGCCACATAGAAGGATTTCCTGACTGTTGTGGTGATGTGGTTATCGAAGGTGAGACAACTGTCTACCTGTGTCCCTAAGTCTCTTATCACACTTTCGGTATTCAGTGTACTGTCACCTATATGGTAATTCACAGATACATGTTTTTTTCCCAAAGGGGATAACTATACATTTCTTGGCATTGAGCTTGAGCCCATGGCTCTGGCACCAAGCATCTGTTTCTGAAAGGCCCTTTTGTAGAGTATCCACATCATTTGGGGATTCAATAATGGCTCCCAGTTTGCAGTCATCTGCAAACTTTTTTAGCCAGAGTCCCTTAGTGTTGGCCTGTACTTCAGAGAAGTAGATGCCAAACAAGAGCAGTCCCAGGACTGAACCCTGAGGTACTCCACTTGTCACTTGTCTGGAGCTGGATTTGGAGTCGGCTACTTTTACAGTATGGGTTCTTTCAGTAAGCCAGTTAGAAACCCATTTGGTGACGTAGGGATTAATGCCCAGCTTAGTAAGTTTATTTATGATTCCAGAGTGGGGGATGGTGTCGAAGGCCTTGGCAAGGTCTAGATAGGCTGTGTGGACCACCTTACCCTTGTCCATGGCTCTCGAGACTGATTCGAAGAAGTCAATCAGGTTCAGGAGACAAGATCGGCCCTTCACGAACCCAAACTGGGTGGGGTCCAAAGTTTGAAGGTTGCCAATGTCTTTGTTTATAAGTTCCATGATAATACGCTCCATGGCCTTGCAGATAAGGCTTGTCAGACTGATGGGATGGTAGTATCTGGGATCCAAGGTGGATCCCCCCTTGTGGAGTGGGATAACTGTAGCTCTGCACCACTCAGTGGGCACAAAACCTGAGGTGAGGCTATGATTAAACATGACACTTAGGTGAGGTGCCAGTTCATATTGTAGTTCATGTAGTACACAGCCCGAGATGTCATCTGTTCCCATGGATGCTGTATTCTTAGCTTTGGAGAGTGCATTTTTTACCTGTGTGGCCGTTATTACCAGAATTTGGCAATCTTCCGGTATTGAGATGGGCCATTTAGGGGGTGAGAGGGGGGTGAAGTTGGCACTGAATCGGTATGCCAGGATATTGGCAATATCCTTGGGATCGGTATATTTAATGCCATTCTGTTTTAGCTCAGTGCAGATCTGAGCATTGCCATTTAGATTCTTGACATAGTTATAGAATGCCTTGTGGTTGTCTTTGGAATCTTTGGCAATTTTATTTTCATAACTAGCTTTGGAGGATTTTATGAGGGATCTCAGCTTCTTACTGAAGCTGGTAAGGGAGCTTTTTGCATCCTGGGATTTTCCTCTTTTCTGCAACAGTTTCTTCTTTTTGTTGTAAAGTTTGTTTATGGAAGGGGACCACTAGATTGGCTTCCTTTTTTTGGATGAGAGCATCTTGGTTCTATTTGGGATGGCACGATTCATGCATGAGTGGATGTGCTCGTACAGTGCCTTAGTGTAGGACTCAGCAGTTGAACTTTCAGTTCCCGTCTGCATGGGTGTCATGAAGTTTGTCACTTCTGACTTGAGTAGGATGAAGTTGGTTTTGGAGAAGTTTTAATGGAGGTTTCCTTACTGGGGGGTGGGGGTGGGATGTGGATGTTAAGGGTGATTAGCTTATGGTCAGACCTGACTAATGAGGGGGTGACCACAGGTGTGAAGCATTGATTTCCCATGTTGGTAATGACCAGGGCTAGGATATTGGAGCCCCTGGCGGGACTATGGATTAGTTGATCCAGGGTGTTGGAATTTATGAATTCCAAGAACCGTTGGGTAAAGGTGTTGGTACAGGAGTAGTTTTCCCAGTTAATGGCAGAGTAGTTAAAATCACCCAGTATTAGGGTGTTTGGTTCTATCTTAATATTTTCCAGTATGTTTAGAAAGGTGTAGTGAGAATCTTGGGGTATGGTGGGGGATCTGTAGCAAGCTACAATTTGGATTGCAGTCTTACCTAGTGTTAGTTCCACCTGGAGAATTTCAGATGCATTGTATTGTGCAACTAGCCTGGTGGTGTGAATATCCTTGGTGAATATTGACACTCCTCCACCTTTAGCGTTTCGGTCCTGGTTTGATGGCCGAAAAGTGTGGTAAGAGTTGTAGCCTGGTATTGCAGGGGTGCTCTCTGGAGCCTTGAACCAGGTCTCAGTTACTGCACAGATATCGATGTTCTCCATTTTTAGGAATGCCTCGAGAGAGTGCATTTTGAGGTTTAGTCTTCTAGCATTGAGTAGCATTACCTTCAGATTTTGCATGCTTGTACCTGTTACGGTGGTGGGTTTGTCCTTTGAAATTTGCCTAAAAAAGGCAATGTAGGGGTTTCAAGAGCCTTTGCCAGTAACCTGAATCACAGGGGCGATAGGTGCAGACCATCACTGGCAAAGCATCGTGGTCTATCAATCATGTCGTCCCAGGCAGAAAGATACTGGATCCCCTTTGAATGACACCAGAAGCTTAGCCAATTGTTGAACTCAATCATTTTGTCCTTATACTGTGGTATCATTCTGGGTGAAGGCAGGATGCTACTCAGGGCTAGTGTCATATCTGCCTGGGCCACATGATCCGAGAGCTCTTCCATGTCTCTTTTCATGTAGTCCAGGGAGGTATGTCTCAAGTCATTCACTCCAACATGGACAATGACAGAGTCATATTTGTACTTGTTGTGGAGTGACTTGAGTGCATGCATTATGTGGTGGATCCTGGCACCTGACAGGCAGGTGACTGTAATTTTCTCCTTGTTCAATCTGGTGAGAGGGACATCAGTGTGCTGGACTATAGAGTCACCTATGACTAAAGTGTTAGGTACATTGTCTTGCCTTAGGGGCTGTTGCAGGGTGGTACACTGGTGTTGTGAACTATGTGACACTTTGGTTGTGATTGGTGTTTGTTTGCGTTTCAGCTTCAGAGGTCCTTGTTGCTTGGGCAGGTTACAGTTAAGGGCCTCTGCATATGTGGATTTAGTGTTGCTATATGTGGGTGTTGGTGGTGTGGGTTTAGAAGGGCTATGTGTTGCTTGAGGTGTAGTGTGGGTGTTAACCTTCTCCTCTTGACCAATCTTGGGTGGAGAGAGCTTTGCTTCCATTTTGGCTATGTAAGTGCATCTCTCACAGGTTGTAGTGTTGGGTGGTAGGAGGAGAGGGTTGTCTGTGTACATGAGGCAATTCACCCAGATTCACCAGGTGGACAGGAGAAATCACCAGAAGCAGACCCTTGGACATGTCTGGTTTGGTGCTTTTTTTTTTTTTGTAAAGTACAGGAGCTGTTTTCCCTTACCTTAGCAAGGTGCTTTGCAATTATAGGCTGTATAGTGCCTACTATTAATTTTTCCTTATTAACAAGGAGTGTTGAGTGACTGTATCAGTTTAAGGCTTCCTAGTGCTTTCCAGCAGGAATTAGAGAAAGTGCTAGTCACAGGGATGTTTAAAGGTAAGATGAAAAAAATGCACACTGCAGTGTGCACTAGAGAAGTTAGATGTGAAAGCAGGTAACTTAAGTTTTACCTGTTTAAAAAGGTAAGATTTAGTGGAGAGTTACTATATTTAAAACAGCAAGATGGATTGAAAGGGGTGGTCACTTTTGTATTCTGGTACTATGGAATACAGTAGGATGGCCAATAAATTTAAATAGTTAAAGGGGAGGGATTTCAAACATGATGATTTTGTGATTTCTCACACAAGCCAGCGAAAGTAGAGAGGAAATGAGATATATGGTAAGATTAACATAAGAGGCAGGCAACTAGAAAGACAGTGGTATTTAACAAGACAACTGTAACTGGGTGGGAGGATGGGAAAAGAAATTCTGCCTGACTCAGTATAGAGAGAGCTGTGGTCTATTTTGAAGTTTTAATATGCTGTTAAAGCAGAATGCAAGTAAAACACAAGGTAAATAAAACAAATCACAGTATTCAAAATATAGAAAGGCAATAAAGTAATACAAAAATACAAAAAATAAAAGCAAACTAACCTTTCCTTCACAGCAAAGTGTAGCAGAGTCTGGATGAGCCTTTCTGGTAAAGCTCTGAAATGTTTTATTTTACCCCTTAAATAGAAGGTTTAGTTCATAGCTTCACCCCTTCAGTTAACAAATGATTAACCTTAGGTGACCTCTTCTATCTTATGAATGAGTCCTTTATTGACCAGTTCTAATTTCTGCCTGACTCATTTCTAATTTCTGCCTGACTCAGAAGAGAGAGAACTGTGGTCTCTTTTGAAGTTTTAATATGATGTCAAAGCAGAATGCAAGTAAAACACAAGGTAAAGAAAACAAACCACAGTATTCAAAATATAGAAAGGCAATAAAGTAATACAAAAATAAAAAAATAAAAGCAAACTAACCTTTCCTTCACAGCAAAGTGTAGCAGAGTCTGGATGAGCCTTTCTGGTAAAGCTCTGAAATGTTTTATTTTACCCCTTAAATAGAAGGTTTAGTTCCTAGCTCCACCCCCTCACTTAACAAATGATTAACCTTATGTGACCTCTTCTGTCTTATGAATGAGTCCTTAATTGATCAGTTCTAATTTTTGCCTGACTCAGTTTTAATTTCTGCCTGACTCAAAAGAGAGAGAACTGTGGTCTCTTTTGAAGTTTTAATATGCTGTTAAAGCAGAATGTAAGTGAAACACAAGGTAAAGAAAATAAACCACAGTATTCAAAATATAGAAAGACAATAAAGTAATACAAAAATACAAAAAATAAAAGCAAACTAACCTTTCCTTCACAACAAAGTGTAGCAGAGTCTGGATGAGCCTTTCTGGTAAAGCTATGAAATGTTTTATTTTACCCATTAAATAGAAGGTTTAGTTCCTAGCTCCACCCCCTCAGTTAACAAATGATTAACCTTAAGTGACCTCTTCTATCTTATGAATGAGTCCTTAATTAATCAGTTTTAATTTCTGCCTGACTCAAAAGAGAGAGAGCTGTGGTATCTTTTGAAGTTTTAATATGCTGTTAAAGCAGAATGCAAGTAAAACACAAGGCAAAGAAAACAAACCACAGTATTCAAAATATAGAAAGGCAATAAAGTAATACAAAAATAAAAAAATAAAAGCAAACTAACCTTTCCTTTACAGCAAAGTGTAGCAGAGTCTGGATGAGCCTTTCTGGTAAAGCTCTGAAATGTTTTATTTTACATCTTAAATAGAAGGTTTAGTTCCTAGCTCCACCCCCTCAGTTAACAAATGATTAACCTTAAGTGACCTCTTCTATCTTATGAATGAGTCCTTAATTGATGAGTTCTAATTTCTGCCTGACTCAGTTCTAATGTCTGCCTGACTCAGAAGAGAGAGAACTGTGGTCTCTTTTGAAGTTTTAATATGCTGTTAAAGCAGAATGCAAGTAAAACACAAGGTAAAGAAAACAAACCACAGTATTCAAAATATAGAAAGGCAATAAAGTAATACAAAAATACAAAAAATAAAAGCAAACTAACCTGTCCTTCACAGCAAAGTGTAGCAGAGTCTGGATGAGCCTTTCTGGTAAAGCTCTGAAATGTTTTATTTAACCCCTTAAATAGAAGGTTTAGTTCCTAGCTTCACCCTCTGAGTGAACACATGATTAACCTTAAGTGACCACTTCTAATTTATGAATGAGTCCTTAATTGATGAGTTCTAATTTCTGCCTGACTCAGTTTGAATGTCTGCCTGACTCAGAAGAGAGAGAACTGTGGTCTCTTTTGAAGTTTTAATATGCTGTTAAAGCAGAATGCAAGTAAAACACAAGGTAAAGAAAACAAACCACAGTATTCAAAATATTGAAAGGCAATAAAGTAATACAAAAATACAAAAAATAAAATCAAACTAACCTTTCCTTCACAGCAAAGTGTAGCAGAGTCTGGATGAGCATTTCTGGTAAAGCTCCGAAAAGTTTTATTTTACCCCTTAAATAGAAGGTTTAGTTCCTAGCTCCACCCCCTCAGTTAACAAATGATTAACCTTAAGTGACCTCTTCTATCTTATGAATGATTCCTTAACTGATCAGTTCTAATTTCTGCCTGACTCAGTTATAATTCCTGCCTGACTCAGAAGAGAGAGAACTGTGGTCTCCATTGAATATGCTGTTAAAGCAGAATGCAAGTAAAACACAAGGTAAAGAAAACAAACCACAGTATTCAAAATATAGAAAGGCAATAAAGTAATACAAAAATACAAAAAATAAAAGCAAACTAACCTTTCCTTCACAGCAAAGTGTAGCAGAGTCAGGATGAGCCTTTCTGGTAAAGCTCTGAAATGTTTTATTTTACCCCTTAAATAGAAGGTCTTGTTCCTAGCGTTACCCCCTCAGTTAACAAATGATTAACCTTTAGTGAACTCTTCTATCTTATGAATGAGTCCTTAATTGATCAGTTCTAATTTCTGCTTGACTCAGTTCTAATTTCTGCCTGACTCAGAAGAGAGAGAGCTTTTGTCTCTTTTGAAGCTTTAACATGCTGTTAAAGCAGAATGCAAGTAAACACAAGGTAAAGAAAACAAACCACAGTATTCAAAATATAGAAAGGCAATAAAGTAATACAAAAATACAAAAAGTAAAAGCAAACTAACCTTTCCTTCATAGCAGTGTGTAGCAGAGTCTGGATGACCCTTTCTGGTAAAGCTCTGAAATGTTTTATTTTACCCCTTAAATAGAAGGTTTAGTTCCTAGCTCCACCCCCTCAGTTAATAAATGATTAACCTTAAGTGATCTCTTCTAACTTATGAATGAGTCCTTAATTGATCAGTTTCAATTTCTGCCTGACTCTGTTCTAATTTCTGCCTGACTCAGAAGAGAGAGAGCTGTGGTCTCTTTTGAAGTTTTAATATGCTGTTAAAGCAGAATGCAAGTTAAACACAAGGTAAAGAAAACAAACCACAGTATTCAAAATATAGAAAGTCAATAAAGTAATACAAAAATACAAAAAATAAAAGCAAACTAACCTTTCCTTCACAACAAAGTTTAGCAGAGTCTGGATGAGCCTTTCTGGTAAAGCTCTGAAATGTTTTATTTTAACCCTTAAATAGAAGGTTTAGTTCCTAGCTCCACCCCTCAGTTAACAAATGATTAACCTTAAGTGACCTCCTCTATCTTATGAATGAGTCCTTAATTGATCAGTTCTAATTTCTGCCTGACTCAGTTCTAATTTCTGCCTGACTCAGAAGAGAGAGAGCTGTGGTCTCTTTTGAAGTTTTAATATATTGTTAAAGCAGAATGCAAGTAAAATACAAGGTAAAGAAAACAAACCACAGTATTCAAAATATAGAAAGGCAATAAAGTAATACAATACCTGTCACCACTGGGCTTTCGGATATTGGCAAAGGCTCTTGCCACCCCCATAGTGCCTTTTTTAGGCAAGGCTCAAAAGTCAAACCCACCCCCATAGACAGCACAAGGAACAAGAAACTAAGGGTAATGCTGCTAAACGCCAGAAGTCTTAACCTCAAGATGCATGCACTCGAAGCTCTCCTCAGTATGGAGAACATCGATATCTGTGCAGTGACAGAAACCTGGTTCAAGGCTCCAGAGAGCACCCCAGCACTACCAGGCTATACCTCATATCATGCTTTTCGGCCCCAAAACCCGGACCGAACCACAAAAGGAGGGGGAGTTTCCATATTTATCAAGGATATCCACACCTCCAGGTCAGTGGCATTGCACAAAGTATCGGAGACCATCCATGTGCAACTAACAGTGGGCAAGACTGCTTTTCAGTTTATAGCATCCTACAGACCACCCTCTCAAAGTCAGGAATCCCATTCGACCTTCCTGAAAACATTGGAGAACATGAAGATCTCTCCGAACACCATTACATTGGGCGACTTCAACTACCCAAACATTGACTGGGAGCACTACTCAAGCCCCAGCACCTTAGACCAAAGATTCCTGGAAATTATAAACTCAAATGCTATGGAACAACTAGTCACCACCTACAAGAGGGGACAACATACTAGACCTGATCATTACCAACATGGGGACTCTATGCTCCACACCAGAAGTATATCCCTCATTGGTAAGATCAGACCATAAATTAATTTCACTGGATGTCCACATCCCGACCCCACCCCCAGCCCAGAAAACCACAGTGAAAAACTTCTCAAAAGCGAACTTCTCACTTCTCAAAACCAAAGTGGAATCCTTCAAGGCCCCAGGGCCAGTGGAAACTACAGCCCAAACTGCAGAATCCTATATAAATGCATTCTACGGACATCTCCAGGAATGCATGGATCATGCTATCCCAAACAAAACTAAGACCCAATCATCCAAAGGCAGGCGCCCAGTCTGGTGGACCCCTGCCATAAATAAACTGTACAACAGAAGGAGGAAGCTACTACATGATAGAGCAAAATCCCTAATAGGGAAGGCATCTCTGATCAGTACTAGCAAAAAATTACGATCCCTAATAAAATCCTCCAAGGCCAGCTTCGAGAGAAAAATTGCACAGGACACCAAAGACAATCATAAGGCTTTTTTCAGTTATGTTAGAAACCTGGGATGCAACTCCCAGACTTGTTCTGAGTTGATTCTAATTTACAAAAAATACACTGAACCCACAGACATCGCCAATATCCTGGCAGACAGGTTCAGTGCAAACTTCTCCACCCCTCCCCCCCAAAAGAGCAAGTATCTATCCCGGCAGAGGGCTGCCTCCCAAACATCTCAGATGCCCAGGTGAAGGCTGCCCTCTACAAAGCAAAAAAACACTGCTTCCATGGGACCAGATGGCGTCCCAGGTTGTGTCCTACATGAACTACAAGAGGAACTAATCCCTCAAATAAAACAGCTATACAATCTCAGCCTCACTACAGGATATGTGCCCACAGAGTGGCGTACAGCAACAGTGGTCCCACTCCACAAAGGTGGAGCCTCTACGGACCCTGGAAACTATCGCCCCATAAGCCTGACTAGCTTAGTCTGCAAGGCTATGGAGAGGATCATCATGGAGCTCATAAACAAAGACATTGGGGACCTACAGACACTAGATCCTACCCAGTTCGGCTTTGTCAAGGGCAGATCCTGCCTTTTGAACCTGGTTGACTTCTTTGAAACAGTCACCAAAGCCATAGATGAAGGGAAGGTAGTCCACACAGCCTATATGGACCTTGCAAAGGCATTTGACACAATACCCCACTCGGGCATCATAGATAAGCTATCCAGCTTAAATATAAAACCCTATGTCACAAGATGGGTCGCAAATTGGCTCAAAGACAGAACCCACAGAGTGAGAGTTGCTGGAGCCATGTCAGACTCGAAACCGGTCACAAGCGGTGTCCCACAGGGTTCTGTCCTGGGACCACTCTTGTTCGGTACATACTTTTCCGAGGTACAGGCAAACGTGGGAGGACTATGGCTCACCAAGTTTGCAGACGACTGCAAACTGGGCGCCATAATCAACTCTCCAGCTGACACAAACATCCTTCAAAAAGGTCTCACAGGGACAGATAACTGGTGCCAGCGCCATGGTTTAAAGCTAAATGCCAAAAAATGCATAGTCATACCCTTTGGCAAAAACAATGTGCCCACAAATTACCACATAGGCGGAAACCCATTAAGTACAGAGAAAGTTATTAGGGACCTGGGGACCCAAGTTGATAGCAATCTCTCCTTTGAAAACCACATTGCCAAAGTGGTTAGAAAGACCTTCTACATAGCCCACCTCATCATGAAGGGTTGCACATCTAGATCAAGAGAGGTAATCGTGCCCCTTTATTCATCCCTCATCAGGCCTATCATAGAATACAATACCCCTTTTGGGATGTACCTTACCCGACACCTGCAGCAATTAGAAAGACCCCAAAAGTATCTCACCCAGAGGATCAAGGGTCTCAAACAGATGCCATATGCTGCTCGGTTAAAAAAACTCCAGCTCTACTCAGTTGCATACCACCTACTTCAAGGCGATCTATGCCTGACATAAAAAGCTATGTCAAACCCAGAATTAATGGACATGCTCCACCTCAGTAAATCTAAATCCCTTAGAGCCACACGCTCGAGGGACTTAAACCTCAGCACAGAAATAAATAGAATTTGCTGGAGGGACAGGTTCATAACCCAGAGGCTCCCTTCGCTCTGGAATAGAATTCAAGTTCATGTGAGGCAGAGCACCTCCCTGAATCTCTTCAAGAAGAATCTCGATAAGTGGATGGGGGATCGTAGGTTTGTCCCAGGGATTACTCCCGTGTCACTATTAGACAGAGGCACAGTAAACTAAACCTTAAAAATGGCACAGTATACTCAAATCAAGGGGTAGCGTAAGCCATACAGAATCAGGCTAGGCTTATAATTGCCCCAGGGCAGTTAGCCTAGTATGAACCTATGAACCTATGAACCTATAAAAATACAAAAAATAAAAGCAAACTAACCTTTCCTTCACAGCAAAGTGTAGCAGAGTCTGGATGAGCCTTTCTGGTAAAGCTCTGAATTGTTTCATTTTACCCCTTAAATAGAAGGTTTAGTTCCTAGCTCCACCCCCTCAGTTAACAAATGATTAACCTTAAGTGACCTCTTCTATCTTATGAATGAGTCCTTAATTGATCAGTTCTAATTTCTGCCTGACTCAGTTCTAATTTCTGCCTGACTCAGAAGAGAGGGAACTGTGGTCTCTTTTGAAGTTTTAATATGATGTCAAAGCAGAATTTAAGTAAAACACAAGGTAAAGAAAACAAACCACAGTATTCAAAATATAGAAAGGCAATAAAGTAATACAAAAATAAAAAAAATAAAAGCAAACTAACCTTTCCTTCACAGCAAAGTGTAGCAGAGTCTGGATGAGCCTTTCTGGTAAAGCTCTGAAATGTTTTATTTTACCCCTTAAATAGAAGGTTTAGTTCCTAACTCCACCCCCTCAGTTAACAAATGATTAACCTTAAGTGACCTCTTCTATGTTATTAATGAGTCCTTAATTGATCAGTTCTAATTTCTGCCTGACTCAGTTCTAATTTCTGCCTGACTCAGAAGAGAGAGAACTGTGGTCTCATTTGAAGTTTTAATATGCTGTTAAAGCAGAATGCAAAAAACACAAGGTAAAGAAAACAAACAACAGTAGTCAAAATATAGAAAGGAAATAAAGTAATACAAAAATATAAAAATAAAAGCAAACTAACCTTTCCTTCACAGCAAAGTGTAGCAGAGTCTGGATGAGCCTTTCTGGTAAAGCTCTGAAATGTTTTATTTTACCTGTTAAATAGAAGGTTTAGTTCCTAGCTCTACACCCTCAGTTAACAAATGATTAACCTTAAGTGACCTCTTCTATCTTATGAATGAGTCCTTAATTGATCAGTTCTAATTTCTGCCTGACTCAGTACTAATTTCTGCCTGACTCAGAAGAGAGAGAGCTGTTGTCTCTTTTGAAGGTTTAATATGATGTTACAGCAGAATGCAAGTAAAACACAAGGTAAAGAAAACAAACCACAGTATTCAAAATATAGAAAGGCAATAAAGTAATACAAAAATACAAAAAATAAAAGCAAACTAACCTTTCCTTCACAGCAAAGTGTAGCAGAGTCTGGATGAGCTTTTCTGGTAAAGCTCTGAAATGTTTTATTTTACCCCTTAAATAGAAGGTTTAGTTCCTAGCTCTACCCCCTCAGTTAACAAATGATTAACCTTAAGTGACCTCTTCTATCTTATGAATGAGTCCTTAATTGATCAGTTCTAATTCCTGCCTGACTCAGAAGAGAGAGAGATGTGGTCTCCTTTGAAGTTTTAATAAGCTGTTAAAGCATAATGCAAGTAAAACACAAGGTAAAGAAAACAAACCACAGTATTCAAAATATAGAAAGGCAATAAAGTAATACAAAAATAAAAAAAAATAAAAGCAAACTAACCTTTCCTTCACAGCAAAGTGTAGCAGAGTCTGGATGAGCCTTTCTGGTAAAGCTCTGAAATGTTTTATTTAACGCCTTAAATAGAAGGTTTAGTTCCTAGCTGCACCCCCTCAGTTAATAAATGATTAACCTTAAGTGACCTCTTCTATGTTATGAATGAGTCCATAATTGATCAGTTGTAATTTCTGCCTGACTCAGTTCTAATTTCTGCCGGACTCAGAAGAGAGAGAACTGCAGTCTCTTTTGAAGTTTTAATATGCTGTTAAAGCAGAATGCAAGTAAAACACAAGGTAAAGAAAACAAACCACAGTATTCAAAATATGAAGGACTAATCAATAAAAAAAGAAAACTCCCAA
>NC_056726.1:1898326895-1898488872 GCF_019279795.1 Protopterus annectens | reverse complement strand
AAAAAAAAAAACCCCCCCTTAAAAAAAAGGGGGGGGGGAGCCTTTCTAGTAAAGCTTTGAAATGTTTTAATTTACCCCATAAATAGAAGGTTTAGTTCCTAGCTCCACCCCTTCAGTTAACAAATGATTAACTTTAAGTGACCTTGTCTATCTTATGAATGAGTCCTTAATTGATGAGTTCTAATTTCTGCTTGACTCAGTTCTAATTTCTGCCTGACTCAGAAGAGAGAAGGCAATAAAGTAATACAAAAATACAAAAAATAAAAGCAAACTAACCTTTCCTTCACAGCAGTGTGTAGCAGAGTCTGGATGAGCCTTTCTGGTAAAGCTCTGAAATGTTTTATTTTACCCCTTAAATAGAAGGTTTAGTTCCTAGCTCCATCCCTCAGTTAACAAATGATTAACCTTAAGTGACCTCCTCTATCTTATGAATGAGTCCTTAATTGATCAGTTCTAATTTCTGCTTGACTCAATTCTAATTTCTGCCCGACTCAGAAGTGAGAGAGAGTTGTGGTCTCTTTTAAAGTCTTAATATGCTGTTAAAGAAGAATGCAAGTAAAATACAAGGTAAAGAAAAAAAACACAGTATTCAAAATATAGAAAGGCAATAAAGTAATACAAAAATACAAAAAATAAAAGCAAACTAACCTTTCCTTCAGAGCAAAGTGTAGCAGAGTCTGGATGAGCATTTCAGGTAAAGCTGTGAAATGTTTTATTTTACCCCTTAAATAGAAGGTTTAGTTCCTAGCTCCACCCTCTTAGTTAACAAATGATTAACCTTAAGTGACCTCTTCTATCTTACGGATGAGTCCTTAATTGATCAGTTCTAATTTCTGCCTGACTCAGTTCTAATTTCTCCCTGTCTCAGAAGAGAGGGAACTGTGGTCTCTTTTGAAGTTCTAATATGATGTCAAAGCAGAATTTAAGTAAAACACAAGGTAAAGAAAACAAACCACAGTATTCAAAATATAGAAAGGCAATGAATTAATACAAAAATAAAAAAAATAAATGCAAACTAACCTTTCCTTCACAGCAAAGTGTAGCAGAGCCTTGATGAGCCTTTCTGGTAAAGCTCTGAAATGTTTTATTTTACCCCTTAAATATAAGGTTTAGTTCCTAGCTCCACCCCCCTCAGTTAACAAATGATTAACCTTAAGTGACCTCTTCTATCTTATGAATGAGTCCTTAATTGATCAGTTCTAATTTCTGCCTGACTCAGTTCTAATTTCTGCCTGACTCAGAAGAGAGAGAACTGTGGTCTCTTTTGAAGTTTTAATATGCTGTTAAAGCGGAATGCAAGTAAAACACAAGGTAAAGAAAACAAACCACAGTATTCAAAATATAGAAAGGCAATAAAGTAATACAAAAATACAAAAAATAAAAGCAAACTAACCTTTCCTTCACAACAAAGTGTAGCAGAGTCTGGATGAGCCTTTCTGGTAAAGCTCTGAAATGTTTTATTTTACCCCTTAAATAGAAGGTTTAGTTCTTAGCTCCACCCCCTCAGTTAACAAATGATTAACCTTAAGTGACCTCTTCTATGTTATGAATGAGTCCTTAATTGATCAGTTCTAATTTCTGCCTGACTAGTTCTAATTTCTGCCTGACTCAGAAGAGAGAGAACTGTGGTCTCTTTTGAAGTTTTAATATGCTGTTAAAGCAGAATGCAAGTAAAACACAAGGTAAAGAAAACAAACCACAGTATTCAAAATATAGAAAGGCAATAAAGTAATACAAAAATAAAAAAATAAAAGCAAACTAACCTTTCCTTCACGGCAAAGTGTAGGAGAGTCAGGATGAGCCTTTCTGGTAAAGCTCTGAAATGTTTTATTTTACCCGTTAAATAGAATGTTTAGTTCCTAGCTCCACCCCCTCAGTTAACAAATGATTAACCTTAAGTGACCTCTTCTATCTTATGAATGAGTCCTTAATTGATCACTTATAATTTCTGCCTGACTCAGTACTAATTTCTGCCCGACTCAAAAGAGAGAGAGCTGTGGTCTCTTTTGAAGTTTTAGTATGCTGTTAAAGCAGAATGCAAGTAAAACACAAGGTAAAGAAAACAAACCACAGTATTCAAAATATAGAAAGGCAATAAAGTAATACAAAAATACAAAAAATAAAAGCAAACTAACCTTTCCTTCACAACAAAGTGTAGCAGAGTCTGGATGAGCTTTTCTGGTAAAGCTCTGAAATGTTTTATTTTATCCCTTAAATAGAAGGTCTAGTTCCTAGGTCTACCCCCTCATTTAACAAATGATTAACCTTAAGTGACCTCTTCTATCTTATGAATGAGTCCTTAATTGATCAGTTCTAATTTCTGCCTGACTCAGTTCTAATTTCTGCCTGACTCAGAAGAGAGAGAACTGTGGTCTCTTTTGAAGTTTTAATATGCTGTTAAAGCGGAATGCAAGTAAAACACAAGGTAAAGAAAACAAACCACAGTATTCAAAATATAGAAAGGCAATAAAGTAATACAAAAATACAAAAAATAAAAGCAAACTAACCTTTCCTTCAGAGCAAAGTGTAGCAGAGTCTGGATGAGCATTTCAGGTAAAGCTCTGAAATGTTTTATTTTACCCCTTAAATAGAAGGTTTAGTTCCTAGCTCCACCCTCTTAGTTAACAAATGATTAACCTTAAGTGACCTCTTCTATCTTATGAATGAGTCCTTAATTGATCAGTTCTAATTTCTGCCTGACTCAGTTCTAATTTCTCCCTGTCTCAGAAGAGAGGGAACTGTGGTCTCTTTTGAAGTTCTAATATGATGTCAAAGCAGAATTTAAGTAAAACACAAGGTAAAGAAAACAAACCACAGTATTCAAAATATAGAAAGGCAATAAAGTAATACAAAAATAAAAAAATAAATGCAAACTAACCTTTCCTTCACAGCAAAGTGTAGCAGAGCCTGGATGAGCCTTTCTGGTAAAGCTCTGAAATGTTTTATTTTACCCCTTAAATAGAAGGTTTAGTTCCTAGCTCCACCCCCTCAGTTAACAAATGATTAACCTTAAGTGACATCTTCTATCTTATGAATGAGTCCTTAATTGATCAGTTCTAATTTCTGCCTGACTCAGTTCTAATTTCTGCCTGACTCAGAAGAGAGAGAACTGTCGTCTCTTTTGAAGTTTTAATATGCTGTTAAAGCAGAATGCAAGTAAAACACAAGGTAAAGAAAACAAACCACAGTATTCAAAATATAGAAAGGCAATAAAGTAATACAAAAATACAAAAAATAAAAGCAAACTAACCTTTCCTTCACAACAAAGTGTAGCAGAGTCTGGATGAGCCTTTCTGGTAAAGCTCTGAAATGTTTTATTTTACCCCTTAAATAGAAGGTTTAGTTCTTAGCTCCACCCCCTCAGTTAACAGATGATTAACCTTAAGTGACCTCTTCTATGTTATGAATGAGTCCTTAATTGATCAGTTCTAATTTCTGCTTGACTAGTTCTAATTTCTGCCTGACTCCGAAGAGAGAGAACTGTGGTCTCTTTTGAAGTTTTAATATGCTGTTAAAGCAGAATGCAAGTAAAATACAAGGTAAAGAAAACAAACCACAGTATTCAAAATATAGAAAGGCAATAAAGTAATACAAAAATAAAAAAAATAAAAGAAAACTAACCTTTCCTTCACAGCAAAGTGTAGGAGAGTCTGGATGAGCCTTTCCGGTAAAGCTCTGAAATGTTTTATTTTACCCATTAAATAGAATGTTTAGTTCCTAGCTCCACCCCCTCAGTTAACAAATGATTAACCTTAAGTGACCTCTTCTATCTTATGAATGAGTCCTTAATTGATCAGTTCTAATTCCTGCCTGATTCAGAAGAGATAGAGATGTGGTCTCCTTTGAAGTTTTAATATGCTGTTAAAGCATAATGTAAGTAAAACACAAGGTAAAGAAAACAAACCACATTATTCAAAATATAGAAAGGCAATAAAGTAATACAAAAATAAAAAAATAAAAGCAAACTAACCTTTCCTTCACAGCAAAGTGTAGGAGAGTCTGGAAGAGCCTTTCTGGTAAAGCTCTGAAATGTTTTATTTTACCCCTTAAATAGAAGGTTTAGTTCCTAGCTCCACCCTCTCAGTTAACAAATGATTAACCTTAAGTGACCTCTTCTAACTTATGAATGAGTCCTTAATTGATCACTTCGAATTTCAGCCTGACTCAGTTCTAATTTCTGCCTGACTCAGAAGAGAGAGAGCTGTGGTCTCCTTTGAAGTTTTAATATGCTGTTTAAGTAGAATACAAGTAAAACACAAGGTAAAGAAAACAAACCACAGTATTCAAAATATAGAAAGGCAATAAAGTAATACAAAAATACAAAAAATAAAAGCAAACTAACCTTTCCTTCACAGCAAAGTGTAGCAGAGTCTGGATGAGCCTTTCTGGTAAAGCTCTGAAATGTTTTATTTTACCCCTTAAATAGAAGGTTTAGTTCCTAGCTCCACCCCTCAGTTAACAAATGATTAACCTTAAGTGACCTCTTCTATCTTATGAATGAGTCCTTAATTGATCAGTTCTAATTTCTGCCTGACTCAGTTCTAATTCCTGCCTGACTCAGAAGAGAGAGAACTGTGGTCTCTTTTGAAGTTTTAATATGCTGTTAAAGCAGAATGCAAGTAAAACACAAGGTAAAGAAAACAAACCACAGTATTCAAAATATAGAAAGGCAATAAAGTAATACAAAAATACAAAAAATAAAAGCGAACTAACCTTTCATTCAGAGCAAAGTGTAGCAGAGTTTGGATGAGCCTTTCTAGTAAAGCTCTGAAATGTTTTATTTTACCCCATAAATAGAAGGTTTAGTTCCTAGCTCCACCCCTTCAGTTAACAAATGATTAACCTTAAGTGACCTCGTCTATCTTATGAATGAGTCCTTAATTGATCAGTTCTAATTTCTGCTTGACTCAGTTCTAATTTCTGCCTGACTCAGAAGAGAGAGAGCTGTTGTCTCTTTTGAAGTTTTAATATGCTGTTAAAGCAGAATGCAAGTAAAACACAAGGTAAAGAAAACAAACCACAGTATTCAAAATATAGAAAGGCAATAAAGTAATACAAAAATACAAAAAATAAAAGCAAACTAACCTTTCCTTCACAGCAGTGTGTAGAAGAGTCTGAATGAACCTTTCTGGTAAAGCTCTGAAATGTTTTTTTATCCCTTAAATAGAAGGTTTAGTTCCTAGCTCCACCCCTCAATTAACAAATGATTAACCTTAAGTGACCTCTTCTATTTTATGAATGAGCCCCTAATTGATCAGTTCTAATTTCTGCCTGACTCAGTTCTTATTTCTGCCTGACTCAGAAGAGAGAGAACTGTGGTCTCTTTTGAAGTTTTAATTTGATGTCAAAGCAGAATTTAAGTAAAACACAAGGTAAAGAAAACAAACCACAGTATTCAAAATATAGAAAGGCAATAAAGTAATACAAAAATAAAAAAAAATAAATGCAAACTAACCTTTCCTTCACAGCAAAGTGTAGCAGAGTCTGGATGAGCCTTTCTGGTAAAGCTCTGAAATGTTTTATTTTACCCCTTAAATAAAAGGTTTAGTTCCTAGCTCCACCCCCTCAGTTAACACATAATTAACCTTAAGTGACCTCTTCTATGTTATGAATGAGTCCTTAATTGATCAGTTCTAATTTCTGCCTGACTCAGAAGAGTGAGAGCTGTGATTTCTTTTGAAGTTTTTATATGCTGTTATAGCAGAATGCAAGTAAAACACAAGGTTAAGAAAACAAACCACAGTATTCAAAATATAGAAAGGCAATAAAGTAATGCAAAAAATAAAAGCAAACTAACCTTTCCTTCACAGCAAAGTGTAGCAGAGTCTGGATGAGCCTTTCTGGTAATGCTCTGAAATGTTTTATTTTACCCCTTAAATAGAAGGTTTAGTTCCTAGCTCCACCCTCTCAGTTAACAAATGATTAACCTTAAGTGACCTCTTCTAACTTATGAATGAGTCCTTAATTGATCACTTCCAATTTCTGCCTGACTCAGTTCTAATTTCTGCCTGACTCAGAAGAGAGAGCTGTGGTCTCTTTTGAAGTTTTAATATGCTGTTAAAGCAGAATGCAAGTAAAACACAAGGTAAAGAAAACAAACCACAGTATTCAAAATATAGAAAGGCAATAAAGTAATACAAAAATACAAAAAATAAAAGCAAACTAACCTTTCCTTCACAGCAAAGTGTAGCAGAGTCTGGATGAGCCTTTCTGGTAAAGCTCTGAAATGTTTTATTTTACCCCATAAATAGAAGGTTTAGTTCCTAGCTCCACCCCCTCAGTTAACAAATGATTAACCTTAAGTGACCTCTTCTATCTTATGAATGAGTCCTTAATTGATCAGTTCTAATTTCTGCCTGACTCAGTTCTAATTCCTACCTGACTCAGAAGAGAGAGAACTGTGGTCTCTTTTGAAGTTTTATATGCTGTTTAAGCAGAATGCAAGTAAAACACAAGGTAAAGAAAACAAACCACAGTATTCAAAACGTAGAAAGGCAATAAAGTAATACAAAAATACAAAAAATAAAAGCAAACTAACCTTTCCTTCACAGCAAAGTGTAGCAGAGTCTGGATGAGCCTTTCTGGTAAAGCTCTGAAATGTTTTATTTTACCCCTTAAATAGAAGGTTTTGTTCCTAGCTCTACCCCCTCAGTTAACAAATGATTAACCTTAAGTGACCTCTTCTATCTTATGAATGAGTCCTTAATTGATCAGTTCTAATTTCTGCCTGACTCAGTTCTAATTTCTGCCTGACTCAGAAGAGAGTGAACTGTGGTCTCTTTTGAAGTTTTAATATGCTGTTAAAGCAGAATGCAAGTAAAACATAAGGTAAAGAAAACAAACCACAGTATTCAAAATTTAGAAAGGCAATAAAGTAATACAAACATACAAAAAATAAAAGCGAACTAACCTTTCCTTCACAGCAAAGTGTAGCAGAGTATGGATGAGCCTTTCTAGTAAAGCTCTGAAATGTTTTATTTTACCCCATAAATAGAAGGTTTAGTTCCTAGCTCCACCCCTTCAGTTAACAAATGATTAACCTTAAGTGACCTAAAACAAACCACAGTATTCAAAATATAGAAAGGCAATAAAGTAATACAAAAAATAAAAGCAAACTAACCTTTCCTTCACAGCAGTGTGTAGCAGAGTCTGGATGAGCCTTTCTGGTAAAGCTCTGAAATGTTTTATTTTACCCCTTAAATAGAAGGTTTAGTTCCTAGCTCCACCCCCTCAGTTAACAAATGATTAACCTTAAGTGACCTCTTCTAACTTATGAATGAGTCCTTAATTGATCAGTTCCAATTTCTGCCTGACTCAGTTCTAATTTCTGCCTGACTCAGAAGAGAGAGAGTTGTGGTCTCTTTTGAAGTTTTAATATGCTGTAAAAGCAGAATGCAAGTAAAACACAAGGTAAAGAAAACAAACCACAGTATTCAAAATATAGAAAGGCAATAAAGTAATACAAAAATACAAAAAATAAAAGAAAACTAACCTTTCCTTCACAACAAAGTTTAGCAGAGTCTGGTTGAGCCTTTCTGGTAAAGCTCTGAAATGTTTTATTTTACCCCTTAAATAGAAGGTTTAGTTCCTAGCTCCACCCCTCAGTTAACAAATGATTAACCTTAAGTGACCTCCTCTATCTTATGAATGAGTCCTTAATTGATCAGTTCTAATTTCTGCCTGACTCAGTTCTAATTTCTGCCTGACTCAGAAGAGAGAGAGCTGTGGTCTCTTTTGAAGTTTTAATATGCTGTTAAAGCAGAATGCAAGTAAAATACAAGGTAAAGAAAACAAACCACAGTATTCAAAATATAGAAAGGCAATAAAGTAATACAAAAATACAAAAAATAAAAGCAAACTAACCTTTCCTTCACAGAAAAGTGTAGCAGAGTCTGGATGAGCCTTTCTGGTAAAGCTCTGAAATGTTTTATTTTACCCCTTAAATAGAAGGTTTAGTTCCTAGCTCCACCCCCTCAGTTAACAAATGATTAACCTTAAGTGACCTCTTCTATGTTATGAATGAGTCCTTAATTGATCAGTTCTAATTTCTGCCTGACTCAGAAGAGAGAGAACTGTGGTCTCTTTTGAAGTTTTAATAAGCTGTTAAAACAGAATGCAAGTAAAACACAAGGTAAAGAATACAAACCACAGTATTCAAAATATAGAAAGGCAATAAAGTAATGCAAAACACAAAAACTAAAAGGAAACTAACCTTTCCTTCACAGCAAAGTGTAGCAGAGCCTGGATGAGCCTTTCTGGTAAAGCTCTGAAATGTTTTATTTTACCCCTTAAATAGAAGGTTTAGCTCCTAGCTCCACCCCCTCAGTTAACAAATGATTAACCTTAAGTGACCTCTTCTATCTTATGAATGAGTCCTTAATTGATCAGTTCTAATTTCTGCCTGACTCAGTTCTAATTTTTGCCTGACTCAGAAGAGCGAGATCTATGGTCTCTTTTGACTTTTTAATTTGCTGTTAAAGCAGAATGCAAGTAAAACACAAGGTAAAGAAAACAAATCACAGTATTCAAAATATAGAAAGGCAATAAAGTAATACAAAAATGCAAAAAAATAAAAGCAAACTAACCTTTCCTTCACAGCAAAGTGTAGCAGAGTCTGGATGTTAGTGCATTTTGACATAGGCTAAGTAATCACTTCTGCTCTGACCACCAACTAGTCTAATACCAGCCCTGCTCATAGGTATACAGAAGGTGTCTGTAGTTGTGTAGGGGACTGGGGATAATGCCATTAATTCTTTATAATTCCTGCTAAACCTCAAACATTAGGTTGCATACGGTGTTATCATTATTTCTTAACTTTCCTCACAAACTTCAGAGAGGTGCATTGAGGATTGCTATAGTTTTTATAGGAGCACTGTACTGTCTCTAGAAGTAACGAGCTATAAACATTACTGTAATCATTTTTTTTGTTTTAATTTTCTTTACAATCAATCATGTGATGTATATGCAGTTGGTTGTCTTTGGGAGCAGAGTAAATAAGCTTCAATTTATATATGTCTGACAGCAAATTTGTTGTTTCATTTGTTTTTTCAGGTTTGTTTCAATCTGACATCAGAAGCATACACAGACTGTCTCTTGAGGCGTAGGGTGAGGAGGCATACAGTATAAAAATATGACAACCGCATCTGCCTGAAATATGGCTGTGAGCATTTGTGCCTTAATTTTAATCCCAATTTAACATTTGAGGGTGATGTATTGAATGTGACTACCTACTCTGAGGTGGAAGGGTTGGGGCAGGTACTGTTCCCAGGTATAATTTATGCATCCTCATAGCATTTGTTTTGTCTCTTTATTGTGAATTGGTGTTTGCTTAGCTTTACACATTAAAAGTTGGTTGCAACTTATTTCGTTCTTAAAATAAAAAAGTAGGATTTAATTTCTGGTGATTGCTTGTAGGCTGAAACAAGGCTGCAAGGATTCAGTGTGACTGCTGTCCATTTAAAGGGCAGTTTATTCAGAGAATTATTATTATTATTATTATTATTATTATTATTATTATTATTATTATTATTATTATTATCATGTTTATTTAATTATTTTGTGATTCACGAGATGAGAGATTAAAAAGACAAACAGTGCAACATACACTGTGGGCTTCTGCCCCCACACCCCTACAGTAGGACAGCAACTTACCTAAAATTATGTACACCAGGGGGAGCAGGGGAGGGCATCAGACTCTTTGGCTTATCTGGGTAGTCTTCTCATAGACTTTTTACATAAGCAACTGCCTATCTAGATGTCAGTCAAATAAGCACTGCCCATACCTGCGAGAACTACACCTGTGTGTCCTTTTGGAAACAATTGCTGAATCGGTTTTCCATACACATATTTATTCAAGCCATTATTGGATCAAAAGATTGGGAAAAAAGGTCTAAAGTGAACCTCAGAAAATCTGTAACTCCATGGCTTCTGGGTGCATTATAGCCCCCATGACCCCAGCTTAATTTGGTTAATACAGGGTAGCCACGGTCAGTTAAAGTGTGTTGAAAGGATGCAGAATAAACAAAGTTAAATCGCAAGATAAAACATATTTCCTTAATCATGGTTTTCATTCAGGTCACCATTGCATGAAAAGGTTGTTTTTTAAAAAAAAAACTAAAATCCATCTTAGAGCATCTAGAAATTTCATGTCTTCTTGGGACCTAGCAGCCCCTACACTCCTAGCTTGATGAAATTATTTCCACTGCACTTATTGCAGTGTTGTCTTGGTTAGTCTGGATGTGCCAAAAGGATACAGAAACAAATATGTCGGAAAGTAAGACTAAATTTCTTTCTTTGATTATGCTTTTTTTTCAGGCAATCGCTGGATGAAAAAGGTTGTTTAAAAAACTAAAATGCACCCAAGGCATCTAGAAAAAAACATGGCTTAATGAAGTTGTATCTACAAGTTATCAGAGTGTAGTCCGTCTTAAATAAAATATGTAGGACATATTAATAAATGAATGACTGTATGAAAAAAAACTGAACTGTAAGAACAAAAGAGATAAAAAGCAATCTGAATAGTGTGAGTAGGCTAGGGTTGGGCAGGGTGTGGGGTGCTATGAAGCCTTTTTTCCTAGGGCACCAGTTTACCTAAGGCCTACTCTGCTAAGATCTAACCAAATAGCATTAGCAGACCCTTTGGAGTCCAGAGTATAAAAAGAAAAAGCATTCTTCTCTGTAGCTAGCAGACTGTACCACTTCACTGCACTCCCCTTTGGATTATGTAGAGCTCTAGCCACTTTTCAGTAGCTGATAAACAAAATATTAGAGCCTCATAACTCCTATGCAGTGGCAACCCTGAATAGTGGGGTCATGTATTATGTGAATAAGGTAGCCCATCTCCATTAATTACAAGCAGTCTTAACAGCTATCACTATCACAGGTATAACCGTAAAGGTTGACAAGAGTAAACCTTGTACAGAAGAAAAAAAAATGACTTGGAGGGATTTAATGCAACCCCACAAACAGAAAACATAAGTCAAAAAGAGATGTCCAGTTTCAAACACAATAAGTTAGCCCAGTTCATTCTTACAGTTAGTAAGCTGTTATAAAAAATGTTAAAGACTTGTTTGTAGCCTGGCACTTGATGAGTTTGACAAAGGTAAGCCCCTACAAAGGTAATATGGTCAACAGAGGCTGAGGAGCCTATTCTGATTATGCCAAATTTCCAGATACATTTCATAAGTATATACCAACACCTTGTAAGTTGTTTTGCACCAATATGAAGCAGGAAACATGATGAAACACAACACACATATTTTGCCATTCAGAGATAGAGTGTCTGTCAATAAAGTGGGCAGTCATCCCTGTCTGATAACATTTTACAGAGTAGAATCTGTTTTCTTAGCAAGTGATTATGTCCCATTATTATGGTTATATAAGCACAAGGATGTCAGTTTCAAGTTATGTAGATGAGCCCATTCCAAACAATCTTCTGAATTTCAGATATCACATAAGCCTGGTATTGTACATGAAAATGCAGTTTTTAGATCTTGTAATTTAAGTATGGATAACTCATAGCTGGGCAGAACAATTACATGTTACCCTTATCCATAAGGGACAAGGGTGCTAAACACCAGAGATGAATTTGCAGTATTGGATCCATTCGTCCAGATTGCATTTGAATAGAGTATGGGAAAGACTTTGCTTTAAGTGGAAAGGAAGAAGTGGAATTCTGTGATACATACTTATCCCTCCAACATGCTTTGTTTATGTTCTAAAAGAGATTAAGATGTCCTGATTAGGTGTTTATGCCACCAATTACTTGTGGATATGCAGTAGGTATGAGAGGATATGGTCTGTTGAGGCTCTGTACCTGAAGCAAAGATCAACATCAGTAGCCTGCATAATACTGGGTGGAGGGTCAAGGCACCATGATGATTAGTATAGTTTTTATGATTTAGGCCCTTGATTTTCTTGGTGAGAAAATGTTGGGATCATTAAAGTTGAGTTAAGTCTTTGAACAGGTACATACTGAAAGGAGTATTGTATTCAGTGATCACCCTAATATGTGCCGAATGGAACGATCACATCCCTGTATCTAGACAGGTGCAATGAGAAAGGACTTTCTTACAAGTTCATAGATTAGTGCTAAGTTAACTGTCCTTGTGGGCCCCTTTAAGCCTAGCTAATTACGCTATGTGAGAATCAAACCCTGCACCTTCTATGTGTAAGGTGAACACCTTAACCATTATGCCAACTTCCCGATCGTGGATACATGGTGATTGAAGGACAGTTTGCTGTCCACATAGGTTCTCAGTTTCCAAACTACCGAATCATATTTTAACTCATTCCCTCCAGTAGAGCTCTTTTGAGTGTGTACCTTTAACCCCCAGTGGGTGTGGCTTCAGCCTTTAAAAAATGAAGTTATCACCTTACAGTTCTAACAAATACTAATTGACAGAGGTCATATATCAATACAATTGTGTTTGCCATCATGTATGCTTCAAGGTAAACTATTCTGATACATTGTATGTAGCATGGTTTTGGAATTATTAATGCAAATATGAACAGGCAATATTTGATGCCTAGAGGAGCAGTTGGAGGTAACTGCAGAAATGCCTGGAGACATCACTCAGCTGTAATGAGTTAAGGGGTGTGTTCTTGATGAGACAGGAAATGTCATGCTTTTTGTTTGAGAAATGCCCTTTTGGAAGATCTTGGTATACCATGGAGAGTTTATGAAGGCACCAAATTTGCAGTCATCTGCAGACTTGTTCTTGCTAAAAACCCTAAACATTATCTTTCACCTCTAAGAAGTCAGCGAAAGTGGAGGGGCCCAAACACTGTGTTAAGAAGGTCAGGCAAAGACAGAAATATGAATTGTCTACAGTTAGTGGGATTTGATTTTATTGGCCTGATTATACCCATAAAGATTTTAAAAAGTAAAACATCATGGGCATTAAGAAGCAGTGTAGCTGAAACATTTGTATGTCCCTAAGTACTGCTTTGCATATATCCCATGAGCCTCCACTATAGGAGATCTAAAGTATCACACAGTGAAGGCTATAGCTTGGCTGAGCCATTGGATCAGTGAAGACATTTTTGTTTTTCAACTATAAAGCAAAACCACATTGAACTGGTAGTGGGAATATGTCCATATCACCTCCTGTGCTGTGCAGAAGAATATTAAACTAGTATGAGTATAGTAATTTAATTATATGAAAGGTTCAGTGCAGCCTATATTTGGTAACCTTCCAGGTTAAAAAAAAGGAAAACTTAAATCTCATGTGGTGACAGTGCTATCACAGTTTAACTGTAATGCTGTGACTATTAGGGACTTTCTATTCCTCAAAGATGCCATCCCACATACTGCCCTCGGAGGTGCTACAAACCTGAATATTCTTGTTTATTGTATTTTATGCATTTATTTAATGCAATGTTTCTTTAAGAAAAGAAAAAGCCAAAAAGCTCATGACTTAAGCAGCCTCATCTGTAGCCTCCTTCTACATTAAACATGGGCTCACCTGGTGCCATGGGTTTCAGGTGTCTTCCTGAATCACCTCTATTATAATGCACCACTGATAGCTGGTAGCAAGTTACCAAAGGTATTATTTTCATTTTGAATTGCAAACTTGTGTTTCCTTGGACTTACAATGTGTGTATGTATATCTGTATATCTATATCTATATCTATATCTATATATATATATATCTATATCTATAATTATATATATCTGTCTATCTATATATGTATGCATATATATATATATATATATATATATATATATATATATATATATATATATATATATATGGTCGACAACTGACAACCGGCCCTGTAGCACCAATTCAATGAAACCGCACAGCATCGACACTTTAAATAACTGACGCTGACTCTACCGACAACGCGCTACACCGACATCGCGTATTACAGCTAACGGGTATTAACATGTGTGAGGTAGGGGATGTATTTCTAAACTTATGTCACTCAGTCTAACATTATAACTACATCCCCTACCTCACACATGTTAATACCCGTTAGCTGTAATATGCAATGTCGGTGTAGCGTTGTCGGTAGAGTCAGCCGGTATTTAAAGTGTCGATACTGTTTCGTGAATTGGTGCTACAGGGCCGGTTAATCATTATCGATATATGTGTATATATATATATATATATATATATATATATATATATATATATATATATATGTATATATACGTGTATATATATATATATATATATATATATATATATATATATATATGTATAGCTAGATACATATGTATGTGTGTGTTTGTGTGCTTGTGGAGGGGGCCATATAGCTTTCCAAGTTTCTCAAGCATGCATGTGTAATTATGCTTTGACGTATGTCTATGTGTGTGTGCTTGTGTGTGAGTGCCCTTGTGTGGGTGTGTGTGTCAGTTTGTGTGTGCAGCTATGCAGTAAAAGGAAGATACACATTTGATAATTCCATGACATAAAGGCATAAGATCCTCGATTTGACCCACCAGAACCAAAATTCATTAATAACATAGGTCCTGTATCTCCTAGCTAGGGAGGCTAGCACTGAATAGTGGACTTCAACTTGCCTATCAGTGAAAATACCACACTCTCATGTTGTAATGACCACAAACAGATGCTATGGGAAAGTACAGCAGTATGAAAACCAATAGATGTGCTCTGTTCCATTAATTACTATGCAAACATTATAGCACGAGTTAGGCATGTTTGCGTGAGACCAAATACATAATCATTATGTTAAAATTGTAGAAACTGTCAGTGTGTGAATTTTAAGATTAATAGAAGAAGGAAGGAGAAAGATACAGATGGGAGTGAGGCCAGTAACTAAGAGGAAAGGAGTTAGACCAGTAAGCAAACTCCTTGATGGTTGCTTGGATAATGGTCCCACCATGACTGACTCTCTTCTATATGTGTTTGATTAGAAACATGAGAAGCTGATGATCAGGAGACACAAGAGACAAAGAGATTCAAGAAAAAATAAGTCAAGGAGGGGAGATTATCATTAAATGTTGAAGTTTATAGGTTCATAGGTTCATAGGTTCATACTAGGCTATCTGTCCGAGGGCATTTACAAGCCTAGACCATAGTTTTGTGGCTTACGCCACCCCTTTAGTATGGGGAACTATACCCATTATTTTGCTGTGCCTCTGTTGAGCAGTGACACTGAGGTAATCCCTGGGGTATATCTGCGATCTCCCATCCATTGGTCAAGATTTCTCTTGAACAAGGCCAGCGAGGTGCTCTGCCTCACATATACCGGGATTTTATTCCACAGCATAGGGAGTCTTTGGGTGATGAATCTATCCCTCCAGCACGTCCTATTAATAGCCATGTCGAGGTTTAAGTCTCCCGCCCTTGTGGCTCTGATGGATCTAGATTTTTTGAGGTGAAGCATATTCATCAAATCTGGGTTTGACGTGGCCTTGTATGTTAGGCAAAGGTCACCTCTGAGCAGCGATGCGACTGAATAGAGCTGGAGTTCTTTCAGTCGGGCAGCATAGGACAGATGTTTGAGACCCTTTATCCTTTTGGTGAGGAACTTTTGTGGCCTCTCCAGCTGCTGCAAGTGTCGGGTCAGATACATTCCGAATGGGGCATTGTACTCAATCATTGGTCTGATGAGTGATGAGTATAGGGAGACTATGACCTCCCTTGATCTAGATGAGAATCCCTTCATGATAAGGTGGGCAATGTAGAAGGTCTTCCTAACTACTTTAGCTACATGGGTGTTGAATGACAGACTACTATCAACCTGGGTCCCCAGGTCCCTGATAACTTCTTCTGTGCTCAGTGGATTGCCACCTATTTGGTAGCTAGGGGTAACCTTGTTTTTCCCGAAGGGTATGACTATGCATTCTTTGGCATTTAACTTTAGGCCATGGCTCTGGCACCAGTTATCCATTTCTGTGAGACCCTTCTGAAGGATATCTGTGTCAGATGTGTTTTCTACTATGGCGCCCAGTTTGCAGTCATCTGCAAACTTTGTCAGCCATAACCCTCCTGTGTTTGCTTGTACTTGGAAAAGTAGATGCCAAACAAGAGTGGGCCCAGGACTGAGCCCTGTGGTACACCACTTGTGACAGGCTTTGAGTCTGACATGGCGCCAGCAACTCTGACCCTGTGGGTTCTGTCACTCAGCCAGTTTGCAACCCATCTTGTGATGTATGGGTTAACATTTAAGCTGATGAGTTTTTCAATGATACCCGAGTGGGGTATTGTATCAAGGCCTTCGCCAGATCGAGGTAGGCTGTATGGACTGCCTTTCCTCATCAATGGCTTTGGTGACTGTTTCAAAAGTCAACCAAGTTTAGAAGGCATGATCTGCCTTTGACAAAGCCAAACTGGGATGGATCCAAAGTCTGCAAATTCCCTATGTCTTTATTTATGAGGTCCATTATGATCCTCTCCATGGCTTTGCAGATAAGGCTTGTCAAGCTAATGGGCCAGTAATTTCCAGGGTCGGTGGAGGCACCGCCTTTGTGAAGTGGGACCACAGTTGCAGTCGCCACTCCTGGAGTGCGTATCCAGAGGTAAGACTATGATTAAACAGCTGTCCTAGCTGTGGGTTTAATTCCTCGTTGAGTTCGTGGAGCACACAGCCGGGGACACCATCAGGTCCCATGGATGCTGTGTTTTGCTTTGGAGAGAGCAGTTCTCACTTGGGCGTTGGAGATGTTTGGGGGCTGCAATCGCTTGGTATAGATATCTCTCCTTTTGGGGAGGGGAGAAGTTTGCACTGAACCTGTCAGCCAGTATGTTGGCAATGTCTGTAGGATCAGTAATCTTCACATCATTTTGAACTAATTCTGAGCATATCTGGGAGTTTCCTCCTAGGTTTCTAACATAGCTAAAGAAGGCCTTATGATTCTCTTTAGAGTCCTTGGCGATTTTTCTCTCAAAATTTGCCTTGGATGATTTTATGAGAGCTCTTAGTTTTTTACTTATAATGATCAAAGGTGTCTTACCTTTCAAGGATTTTGCTCTATCTTGTAGTAGCTTCCTCCTTTTGTTGTAGAGCTTGTTTATGGCTGGGGTCCACCAGACTGGACGCTTGCCTTTGGTACAGAGAGTCTTAGTTTTGTTTGGGATTGCCTGATCCATGCAGTCCTGTAGGTGCTGGTAGAAGGCATTTGTAAGTGATTCAGCGGTTTGAGTAATGTTTACCACTGGCTCAGGGGCCTTAAAGGAGACCACACTAGTTTTAGAAGTGTGAAATCGGCTTTGAGAAGTTTTCACTGTGGTCTTTTTGTTTCAGGTGGGGGCGGGATGAGGACCTCCGGCGAGATTAGTTTATGTTCTGATCCCACCAGGGGGGGGTATACTTCGGGTGTTGAACATTTTGATCCCATGTTCGTGATGATGAGATCAAGTATGTTTTCTCCTCTTGTGGGGATGGTGACTAGTTGTTCCATGGCATTTGAGTTTATGAACTCCAGGAATCTTTGGGTTAGAGTGTTCGGACTTGAGTAGTGTTCCCAGTCTATATTAGGGTAGTTGAAGTCACCTAGTATGATGGTGTTTGGAGATACATTTATCCCCTCCAATGTTTTCAGGAAGGCCATGTGAGGTTCCTGAGTTTGAGAGGGTGGCCTGTAACATGCTACAAATTGCAGAGCAGTCTTGCCTATGGTTAATTGCACCTGGATGGTCTCCGATGCATCATGCGTTGCCACCAACCTTGAGGTGTGGGTGTCCTTTATGAATATGGACACCCCCCCTCCTTTCTTGGTGTTGTCCGGATTTTGGGGCGGGCATGATATGAGATGAAACCTGTTAGTGCTGGGGTGCTCTCAGGAGCCTTGAACCAGGTTTCTGTCACAGCACAGACATCGATGTTCTCCATATTGAGAAGGGCCTCGAGTGCGTGCATCTTGAGATTGAGACTTCTGGCATTGAGCAGCATTACCCTTAGTTTTTTTCCTTTTTGGTGTTCTTTGTACCTGCTGTTGAGAGACCTGAGTGCTTGCGTTATGTGGCGGATTCTAGCGCCCGACAGGCAGCTTACTGTGACCTTCTCCTTACTCAGTCTGGTGAGCGGGACGTCAGTGTGTCTGACTATGGAGTCACCAATGACTAGTGTGTCTGGCATTGTGTTTGGCCTTAAGGGCTGTGACTGTTTGACACTCTGACTGTGAGGTCTATGTGTTGCAGGTGTTGTGTTCTGAGGTGGTGGTTGTTTGGGTGTCTGCTTTGGTGGCCTCTGTTGTTTTGGTAGATTTTTGATCAGAGCCACGAGTATGTCTTTGTGTGTTTATGTGTATGATTTGAGGTTGTGATGGTACTATGGGAGACTGGGTCTATAGTGTGTGTGGTAACCTTCTCCTCCTGACTGGTCTTGCCAGTCCTATGTTGAGAGCTCAGCCTCCAGTTTGGCCGTATAGTTGCATCTCTCGCATGTATTTGTGTTTTGTGGGAGGAGGAGAGGGTTGTCTGTGTACATGAGGCAATTGTAACATTGCCTCAATATTCCCAGGTTCACCAGCTGAGCAGGAGAGGACACTAGCAACTGATCCTCGACATGCTAGAAGGACTAGACAAAAAACTTTAAAAGAGATTCCGGGGACGTGGGTGACCAAGAAATGGGGTTTGCCTTTTGGGGTGCTATCTATAAGAGTGCCGTATCAAGGTAATAAGTACTGTAGGAGCAAGTGCTAGGTTTAACAGATAGAGAAAAGTCTACTTGGAGTCAAGTAGAGATGATCTTTTTAGGTATTAGAGAAAGTGCTAGTAACAGGGATGCTTAAAGGTAAGATTGAAAAGAATGCACTCCGCAGTGTGCACTAGAGAAGTTAGATATGAAAGTAGGTAACTTGAGTTTTACCTGTTTAAAAAGTTAAGGTTTAGTGGAGAGTTACTATTTTTAAAACAGCAAGATGGACTGAAAGGGGTGGTTACTTTTGTATTTTGGTACTATGAAATACTGTAGGATGGCCAATAAATTTAAATAATTGAAGGGTGGGATTTCAAAAGTGATGGTTTTGTGATTACTCACATAAGCCAGTGAAAGTAGAGAGAAATGAGATATATGGTCAGATTAACATAAGAGGCGGGCAACTAGAAAGACAGTGGTATTTAACAAGACAACTTAAATGGGTGGGAGGGAGGGAAAAAATTCTGCCTGACTCAGAACAGAGAGAGCTGTGGTCTCTTTTGAAGTTTTAATATGCTGTTAAAACAGAATGCAAGCAAAACACAAGGTAAAGAAAACAAACTACAGTATTCAAAATATAGAAAGGCAATACAGAAATACAAAAAATAACAGCAAACTAACCTTTCCTTCACAGCAAAGTGTAATATACGGAATACTTTCATAACCCTTAATTTGTAAGCTGCCCGTACATGACGAAGATGCTTATGGTATGAGGTAGAGTGTGCAGAAATTGTCCCATTCTAAGATAGTATTCGTAAGTAGTCTTAGAGCTGCTCTGATGCATTGCACATTTTATAACAGACTCCACATGTTCAGATTTTTATCACACCTACTAGACCTCCTTCTGCAGTCAGGAATATATCTGTCTGTTTATACCATCACTGTTCTGCACAATTGCGGCAGTTAATTTCAGCCTTTGATGCTGATAACATTTCCCACAATCATACTCACTAAGCATTTAGATTTGCATTTCTGCAGGACTTAGTCATAATTGTGCTGGTTGTAGGTTTAAAGAGCATTAGTCTGCATCCCACTGTTAATCTAGTCCAATTTGTTTTTTAAAATTTTATTGTCTGTGCAAGGACATAACGCATGTATGTATTTTGGTGGGTCATAACACCCTTCCATACTACCATGTTCTTTCTTTTGTATTTGATTTTACATTTCAAGGAAGATAGCTTATATTATTTTCTGGGACTTGTACAGCAGTATGCACTGCTGCCCGCATAGCATTCGTCCTCCCTTTGGTACATTCCTGAAGTTTCTTCGATGCAGATTGTGTGTTTGTTTGACTTTATCTTGGGTGCACCAGTTTTCTCACACATCTCAAAGAGATTACATGAGTGTAACTTTGATACACCAGCTGTCTATAGATACACATGCAATTTGTGACCAAGGTGTTGGTGTGTGTATGTGTGTGTGTGTGTGTGTGTGTGTGTGTGTGTGTGTGTGTGTGTGTGTGTGTATCTGTGTGTGGTATGTAGTGTGTGTGTGTGTGTGTGTGTGTGTGTGTGTGTGTGTGTGTGTGTGTGTGTGTGTGTGTGTGTGTGTGTTGGTGTGTGTGTGTGTGTGTGTGTGTGTGTGTGTGTGTGTGTGTGTGTGTGTGTGTGTGTGTGTGTGTGTGTGTGTGTGTGTATGTGTGTGTGTGTGTGTGGCATCCTACTGAGGATTACTTTCTCTGCTTTATTTCCAGTGCATGCTAGAATATGTTTTGGCTCCACCACAACCCTGAAAGGGATTAATCAAGTGATCAGAGGATGAATGAGTGAATGAATGAATGCTATGTTATGGTCAGAGGTTTGGATTTTTTGAGTAAGCTTTTCATTTTTAATCACAAGGCCTACAGAGAAAATGCAATTATATGCTAACAGCAAAGTAGTGTCTTCATGAGAAGGAAAAAAAAAAACAACTTAGTAATTTGAATCTCACACCACACAAGACTACACCATACTAATAATGGATATTAATTCTGAAAGCATAACTCAGGCAGACAAATAGAATTTTAAAACATTAACATTTTTGTGTTATAACTGCAGCTATAGATTTCATAGTATTTTTTTAAACCAAGTATCTAAGAGTACTACATTTCAGTCTGTTTTTTTCAAATATTTTGTTCATATTAATAATGGATTGCTATGGAAATAGCTTTGTGATTAATGCAGGTATTATTTCATAAAAGGGCTATCAAGTTATATACAGTCAAATGTTTGACGAAATATGGTTTCAGATTTTAACATATTTATAGTTGAGTTAAGGCATTCACATGGTACAGAGTACATTCAATGCATATGTCATAAAAGTAATCACACAACATTGTAAATCTCAGGTCAAACAGATGGCTTGGATTTATGCAGATAAAATGTTTAAGATTTAATTTGGTAACAAAATAGCAGATGCGGTTCTCTTATAAATTCAAGACAATGAAATCCATTCCATAGCTATAAAGTCTGGCAAAGTGTCAATGCAATTATTATCAAGTTATCATGCCAAATTAAATATCTCTAGTCCAATACTTCTGGCACACAAAGCTGAAAGTTCATTAATTTTCTAAATGAAATGCAATAGAAAACTTAAACATGTACAACAGTGACATAAATCTGTTCTGATAGTATTATTTATGATGTGTATGCCAAATTGCCAAATTTTATCTCAGCAGGTGTTAGATTTATATGATCACTAATACTTTACCAAAAGTCCAGAAAACTGAAGAGTTCACTGAAGGACTGTGGAAACTGAGGGAAATACTATCAAGTGACACAAGTGTTTTTCTTTCTTTTGTAACGACATATTGTTGCTTCTTCTACAGCATCTTATCTAATCTTCTTGTGTTACTTTTTTATTCTCCTTTAAATAATTTCAGACTTGAAGAACGGACTATTGGAATGATAGGTAGAAAGGGAATAAAGTGAAGTATTCAAGAGGGGATGAGTGTTGCTACCTCACAGCAAGAGGTTCTCCCATTCGATTCTAGGCGTGGCTTGGGAGTGCCTTCTGTGTGGAGTCTGCATGTCCTCCCCGTGGTTGGGTAGCGTTCGAAAGACATGCATACATAAATGGGCGTGCCTTTGTTGAAGGTTGGGCGTCAAGCTGGCACCTCAGCTTTTCGTAAAAATCTACTGCCAATCATTAGTGGACCAGAGTTCCGCTGTGGCGACCCTTTACCGGGAAAAGGCCGAAAGACAAACAACATTCAAGAGGGGATGAGACAGATAGAAAAAGGGTATGAGAGCGGTAGAGATGAAGTGGGTAGAATGCTAACTGCACTTAAAGGGCAGATTAGATGGGCTTATTCTTTCTTTTGCTAACAATCCCAAATATAATGTAAAGAAGATTTTTTTGGTTTGCAACTGCTTAATTTTACATTTTATATGAATCATTTATTAAGCTTTATTACTTGGAAGCATGGATTTTTACAGATGTAACAACAGCTAGGCTCATTTATCACACTCCTTTGTCAAGGGGAGGTCATGTCTGTTAAATCTGGTCGACTTCTTTGAGACAGTTACCAAAGCCATGGACAAGGGGAAGACGCTGCACATCACCTACCTTGACCTGGCCAAAGCCTTCAACACTATTCCCCACTCAGGCATAGTAGACAAACTCTCTCAAATAGGCATCAATCCATATGTTACCAGATGGGTAGCAAACTGGCTCACTGATAGAACCCACCTAATCAAAATAGGGGAAACCACCTCAAGCAGTAGACCCGCAATGAGTGGCATACTCCAGGGATCGGTCTTGGGGCCTCTGTTATTTGGGATATACTTCTCTGAGGTGCAGGCCTAAACCAGTGGGCTATGGCTGACCACGTTTGCAGATGACTGTGACCTGGGCACAGTCATCAATTCCCCAAGTGATGCGGACGTCCTCCAAGAGTGTCTTACCCAAACAAATGACTGGTGCCAGAAACATGGCCTCAAGCTGAATGCCAAAAAATGCTTCATCATCCCCTTTGAGGAGAGTGATGTCCCCACATATTATCACATTAATAACAATGTCCTAAGTACACAATCAATAGTGAGGGATTTGGACACCCAGGTTGATAGCAACCTGACTTTTGATCACCATGTTGCTTCCATTGTACGGAAAGCTTTCTACATGGCCCACCTCATAAGTAAGGGTATCTCATCCAGGGACAAAGAGGTCATAGGATCCCTGTATTCTTACTTTATAAGGCCAATTATTGAGTGCAACGCCCCCTTCGGCATGTAACTCACAAAGCACATGCAGCAGCTGGAGAGACCAAAGAGGTTCCTCACCAGGAGACTCCAGGGCCTCAAACACCTACCCTGCACAGATGGGTAAAAGACTTTTCCCTCTACTCAGTTTCATATGGACTCCTCAGAGGTGACCTCTGTCTGGCATATAAAGCAATCTCAGACCCTGCCTTAATAGGACTACTGCATATCCGCAAGTCAAGCTCCACTCGAACAACCTATATGCATGACCTCAGTCTAGTCTGTGATATCAACAGGACTAGTTGGCTGGACAGATTTGTGTCCCAGGGACTCCCCCATCTATGGAACAGACTCCCTCTCCAAGTCATGCAGAGTACCTCTTTATTCCTTTTTAAGTCCAACCTGGATAACTGGATGGGAAACAGAAAATCCACTCCTGGGATTCCACTTGTGTCCCTGCTGGACAGGGGCTCTGGGAGCTGACTTGTGTAAACATGGGCTAAACTCTTGGTTAGCCTTATAAGGGCCTCAGGGTCAATAGCCTAGTAACTTCCTATGATCCTATGACCATTCAGATAAACTGCAAACAAGGAGGTCATCATAAGAGTTGGGGTGACAGCTTCCCATAATGATTACCAAGTACACAGAAATCTGGTAGAGGCAAAGCACTTTCTTTCAACTTTCACCCTAGGAATCAAAATTGCTAGCAAGAACTTTGAATACAGGTACAACTTAAACTTTTACAGCGATAAACAGCAACAAAGCAATAAAGCAATAAAAAACAACAAACACTGTTCACGGATCTCAAAAGCTCACCAGATTTATTCAGACATAGCCCTTCAGCTCAAAGCCTTCAACGATTATAAAATTTACCGTCATCATCTCATCTTAAATAGTATTAAAAATTACAATAAATCAATTGTTCAATCAATCAATTCTTCTTCTGGCTTTTCCCAGTTAGGGGTTGCCACAGCGGATCACCTGTCTGCTCATGACTGGCAGTGGAGTTTTACGGTGTCGAGTTGCCAGCCTGGTGCCCAACCTTCCACAGAAGGCACACACACGCACGCACTCATGCCTAGGGCCAATTTGGAGTGCACAATCCACCTACAGCATGTCTTTGGGATGTGGGAGAAAACCAGAGCACCCAGAGGAAACCCATGCGACCACAGGCAGGACATGCAGACTTCGCACAGAAGGCACCCCAGCCAAGGATTGAACCAGGGAACCTCTTGCTGTGAGGTGGCAACACTAACCATTGCACCACTGCGGCCACCCATTGTTCAATCAATCAATTAATTAATTCAAATCACATATTTCCAATTACATTTTTTGTTTAATCCAAAAGGTTCTAAGGTGCTATACTTTAAAATAAAGAAAGTTTCTTTACTGAGCAATCCTTAACATTCCCATATTCACCTAATGACATTTCTTTTTTTTCTAAAATACAGCCCTTTATGCTTTCTGGACTTGAATTATGTGCAGAAGCAAAATGATACCCAAGCCTTTGATTTTTAATATGACGGATGTTTTTGTGGATGAATTTTAAAAGTTCTACCTGTCTCACCTATATAATATAGATTGCAACCACATTTCAAAGCATAAACTACCCCTTCCGTATTACACATAAACAGTCTTCTAGGGGCAAACCTTATATTATTAATCTTTGGAAATGTATTTTCAACATGTTTACAAACAGAACATTTTTTACAAGGTTTTGTACCTAAATTACTAACTCTAGGATTTATATGTATAGTGACATCTGGTGTTAGAAAGCACTTATGCACCACATCAGCTGAATTTCTACTTCTTCTATAGGAGATATTTACATAGGTTCATAGGTAGGTACTAGGCTATCTGCCCGAGGGCATTTATAAGCCTAGCCAGAGTGTGATGGCTTTCGCCGCCCCATTGATTAATTAACTGATCCTCTGTCAAGCAGAGCCAATGAAGTGATCCCAGGGGTGTATTTTCTGTTACCCATCCACTTGTCAAGGTTTCTCATGAAGAGTGTTAGTGAGGGGCTCTGACTGATGTAATTTGGAATTTTGTTCCAAAGCATGGGGAGTCTCTGTGACAGGAATCTATCCCTCCAGCATGTTTTATTTATTGTTGTGGTGAGGTTTATCTCACTAGAGCTCGTGGCTCGCAGTGACTTGGATTTCTTTAGGTGGAGCATGTCCATCAATTCTGAGTTGGACATGGCTTTGTAAGTCAGGCAGGGATCACCTCTGAGTAAGCGATATGTCACTGAGTACAGCTGGAGTTTTTTCAGTCGGGCTACATAGGACATATGTTTGAGGCCAGTAATCCTCTTGGTGAGGTACTTTTGTGGTCTTTCCAGCTGTTGGAAGTGTCTTGTGAGGTACATCCCAAATGGGGCATTGTACTCTATGATGGGTCTAATGAGTAACGAGTAGAGGGGCACTATAACCTCTTTATTTCTAGATGCGAACCCTTTAGTAATTAGATGGGCCACATAGAAGGATTTCCTAACTACTTTGGCAATATGATTGTCAAAGGAGAGATTACTATCTACCTGGGTCCCCAGATGTCTTATTACCTCTTCTGTATTAAGGGGGCCGCTAATTCGTGGGTGTTTTGTTTTTCCCAAATGGGATGACTATGCATTTTTTGGCATTTAGCTTGAGGCCATGACTTTGACACGAGGTGTCCGTCTCAGTAAGGCCCTTTTGGAGGATGTCTGTGTCAGCTGGAGAGTCAATTATGGCTACCAGTTTGCAGTCATCAGCAAACTTGGTTAGCCATAGTCCTCCTGTGTTTGCCTGTACTTCTGAGAAGTATATGCCAAACAGTAGGGGTCCCAGGACCAAGCCTTGTGGGACACCACTTGTTACTGGTTTAGAGTCGGACCTAGAGCCTGCTATTCTTACCGTGTGAGTTCTGTCTGCAAGCCAGTTGGCAACCCATCTCGTGACGTAGGGGTTTATGTTCAGGCTGGTGAATTTTTCTGTAATACCCGAGAGGGGAATGGTGTTGAAAGCCTTGGCGAGGTCAAGGTAGGCTGTGTGAACCACCTTTCCCTTGTCTATCACCTTGGTGATTGTCTCGAAGAAGTCAACCAGGTTTAGTAGGCATGATCTACCCTTAACAAAGCTGAACTGGGTCGGGTCAAGAGTTTGGAGGTTCCCAATGTCTTTGTTAATGAGTTCCATGATGATGCTCTCCATAGCCTTGCAGACCAGGCTAGTCAGGCTTATGGGGCGATAGTCACCATGGTCAGTTGTGGCCGCTCCTTTGTGGAGAGGAATAACCATTGCTGTGTGCCATTCTATGGGCACGTAGCTTGTGGAGAGGCTGAGGTTGAACAGTGTGCTTTGGTGTGGGGTTAGTTTGTTCTGTAGTTCGTGCAAGACGCAGCTTGGGACACCATCTGGTCCAATTGACACTGTGTTTTTGGCTTTTGAAAGGGCTGTTTTCACCTGTGCGTCTGTGATTTTTAGGACACTACACTTTTCCGGTATTGTTGTGGGCCCTTTTGGAGGTGAGAGGGTGGTGAAGTTTGCACTGAATCTATCAGCCAGGATGTTTTATTTTTGAAGTAAATGTTTTAAGCCCTTATCTCTCACTAGCATCCACCAATATTTTTTAACTTCTCTTATTATATCACTAGACAATATATTATACGTAGTTACAAAATATACCTGCCTACCTTTCTCAATATTCCTCTTTCTGTCATTATTATTATTTAAGCCTTCATTTCTCCTCTATCTTTTTCTCACACTTCTTGCACTTATGTCCACATTTTTATATCTATTCCTTAGTATTTTCTCCTTGGATACTTTCACCATTCCTTCTTCATACCCCCTTTCCAAAAACATATTTTCTGTCAGTATAAGCTCCTTTTCAAATACACTATCAGAGCTACACAATCTACTTATTCTTAAAAATTCATTATACGGCATTACTGAAATTAAATGTTGTGGATGGCAACTAGTTCCAAAGAGAAATGTGTTATTCTGATCACATTTTCTATGGTTAGTAGTTTCTAAGCCCTTAATATCTATGTCTGGGAACTTAACTTCCTTTTCCTTTGTTGTTTTTTACAACTTAAACTTTTTCCTGCCTCACCCACTACAATATGTATTTGTCAGGCAATGTTCTAATGTAGGACATATTTTTACTGTAAACAAGTAGAGAATACCAAAGCCAGTCAGATATGTTGCACATCTAGTATCATTTTCTTTGAGATTTAACATGTTACAACTTGCTGGTACTGCAGGAAAAAACATTTGAAGATTATATATATTTAGATATCACTCATCTTTCAGATATACAGCAAACGTTTCTCCTTTACTTATTTATACTCGAGTTTGCACAAATGTGTTTGCTTTATGATGCATGTCATTCATCCGCTAATCCCTTCTATATTCTGCATTGATCAGGACCATCAAACAATACAACGCCATGTCCCTTATTGAGCATATCAAGTATTTAGACAGACACCAAAGGTTCCTGACTAAAAAGATAATGGGACTAAAGAAGCTGAGCAATCAGGAAAGACTGAAGGCCTTGGCCTTGTCTTCAGTGTCCTGCAGGCTCCACAGCAACAATCTTTGTGCCTTTCAGACCGTTACTCGTTCAGCATTCAAAGACATTTTATTTCTTCAAAAATAAAACAAACCTGCAAACACTAGACCTAGAGATCTGAATCTACTTCAGCAAATAAATAAATTGAGGTGGAGAGAGAGAGATGCATCATGCAGCAGCTATCTGATCTGTGGAATGCACTTCTTCTCCAGATCAGGCAACATGGCACTCTACCTTCCTTAAAATGAAATTATGCAATTGAATCCATTGAATTGACTGGCCCATTTACTACTTTGAAAAGGAGGCAAGGTCTAATAGTGGGTACTAGCAAGGTGTAAATGGCCACATGGGCAAGTTGCCTTGTACATGCTATGAGTCTATGAATTATTCAACAACCTGAATATACTCCCCACTGCTCCCTATGTTTGTCCTAAGCCAAGGTCAGTAGGGATTAAGTTATAATGTAATACTTAAACAAGTCAAATATTGAGATGTCCCTGTATACCATTAACTCATTCATACACACAGTGCTGATTGAGCTTCATACTGCTCCATGCCTGCAGTACTATATGTATGGTATGCTTGTTCTGCTGCAGCCACAGGACATCAAAGCATTCAGCTCACAACACTGTAGCATAACTTTAGGAAAGAGTACTGTGCTGGGATGGGAGTCATATAACCATAATGTTTTGGCATGTGACAGTAAACTATTGAGCTAGCAACATATTTCTCATGTGTATCAGCTTTGTTAAGGTCTTATGCTTACTGTGGGCTGTATTACTTTAAACATTTTATCAGAACCAGAGTCTGTAATACCCAATATGATATCCAAAGAAAAGGGAATAGCATCAAATATGGTGACATTTAGAAGAGTATCAGAAGAAACAGAAATGTTGTCAGAAGCAAACCAGCATCTTGTAATTTGTTTTGCAAGAGCAGAAATATATATATATATATATATATATATATATATGTATATATATATATATATATATATATATATATATATATATATATATATATATATATATATATATATGGGTCTACTTCAGTAGACCGACTTCTCACTTACCCGACACTGACTTTGCTGAGACGAAACGACCAACATTCAGAAGACCGACTTTTCACACGAGGTAAGTAACCACTTGGCTATCCTGTTGAACTTTGCCCCTTACCCCCCGTGGTAGTGTGATCTCGGAGTTGGAATATTTAGTTAGGGGGGTGTGTGGGGCACATCAGTGGGTTTAGTTTTGTTTGGTTTAGTTTTTTTATTCAAGATGGCCAAGTGGTTACTTACCTCACGTGAAAAGTCGGTCTTCCGGATGTCGGTCTTCTAAAGTTGTTGGTCCTTTCATCTTGGACAAGTGGGAGTCGGGTAAGTGAGAGGTCGGTCTACTGAAGTAGATCCATATATATAGTGATAAATATATATATATATATAGATATACATATTTATTTCTGACCACACAGACATTAGTCACATACATTGTTTTTTCTATCTACTCCAAACTGAATGTAATTTATTTTCATTTATAAGTATCTTGCAATTAATGGCTGGGTAAACTCTCTTATTTAATTTTTGCAATCAGTCAATGCCAAATTATTTGATTTCATTCTACAGCATGACTGTATCATAAAAATGCTGAAAATGCATGTTTATAGCACAGTTATGTATACTTAAATGCTTCTTCAATTTTTTGGAAGATTATCAGAAGTCATGACAATTCAAACTCCAACTGCTATGAAACTACAGGGAACCCATCAGAAAAATGAGCATTAGTCAATGCCAAATTATTTGTTTTCACTCTACAGCATGACCCTATCTTAAAATTGCTAAAAATAAATGTTTGTATCAGAGTTACGTATACTTAAATGCTTATTTGATTTTTGGGAAGATTATCAGAAGTCATGACAATTCAATCTCCAACTGATATGAAACTGCAGGGAACCCGTAAGAAAAATGAGCATCCTGAATGAGAGGATTGTAGCTGTATCTCACAGTAGGTGACTTCAGTGACAAACCTAAGAATGTCAAGTGCACCATGTTTCCTCATTTTACAGGTAAGGGAGCCATCAGGGTATTTCATACATTTACTTTGAATAAGAAAGAGAAAATCAGTTTATTAGTACTGAAAAACATATTCCAGGCACATTGCAACTAAACATGTACCTACCTCTATGTCAGGCATATATTTTAATATTAGAAATTGATTGCACAAAAAATATCGATGCAGATTTGATTTGATACACAGGGAGCAGAATTGTGAAACTGAAGAGGCATTTGATTTATTAATCAGAGATAGAGTTGTGTGTGGCATTAAGTAGTAACTGAAAAAATGGCAGACTGGTACATGTATCAGACTTTTAACACTTGCCTGAAGACATATATGTGCATTTGGTTGTTACCAGAAGTTGTGTCGGTAGTACATGTACCACACATAGCAACATAACTTATGGAACAAAAGTAGAGGAACACCTTAACAGCATGGATTGGGTAGGAGTATTTATTAAACAGACTGAATCTGCAGAATGAGTTAACAAAACAGAAATAGTAATGAAGCAAGGCAAAGTCAGGATCTGTCTTTGCCCACAGGGCCTTAGTAAGTGAATTCTGAGAGAACAGTATCCACTGATACAGGAGTAGATGTGATTATAGCTATGTCTAATACAACATTCTTTTTAATACTGAGTACTAATCAAGGCTTTTGTTAAATCCATTTAGATGAAGCTAGTTAAAAGTGATGCACCTTTAGCATATCATTCGAAAGATATAGACTCCCGAGACTACCATTTGGTATCTCATCATCTTTCTCAGAGCTAAAGCTCACAGAAGGAGGGTTTGGCATAATGGTTAAGGTGTTTATCTTACATACACAATGTACAGGGTTTGATTCTCATTTTGAGGGAAATTAGCAAGGATTAAAATGGCATGAAATAGCAGCTAATGTAGTATCTACCTATGAATATGACCAAAGGCTTAGAAAACATTGTGAACATAACTGATGGCATTTTGTCAGGAGTATTCTCAGGAAACAGTATGGTAAGCAAGCAACCCCTGGAAGGGCGTTATTTCCATAATAACACATACTCTGGAGGACATTATTGTGCTTAGAAAATGGGCTGTCTGTATAAATTGTTGTGTTTTATTTACTTATTTTTTAATATATTTTTTATATATTTTTGATGCAAAATAGTTCCTCTGCCTAATGTTTCAAACTTACTTTAATATATGTTAATTGTGATGGAGAAAGCATTTTACATCCAAAATATAACACTTTAAAAATATTCAGGTATTTACTTTATTTTTTTGGTCCCTCACTCCTAAAATGTTTGGTTTGTTGACAGTCATTAGAGACTGAAAGTACTAAATAATGACATATATTTTAGTTTCAGAATTTTATTTCCTTCAGAAAATTCATACTAAAACAAATCTGTTTATTTAAGCAAGTTTAGAGCAATAATTACAATTTGTTCCTATTTTTCAGTCTTTGTTCCCCCTTTATTTTAGGCTTTATCCAGATTTCTTCAGCTGAAATGTCCAGAGGTATGCAGACCTCTTTACTGCTGCTGCTGCTGCTGCCAGGGGTCAATATCACTCACTTACTCACACACACACACACACACACACACACACACACACACACACACACACACACACACACACACACTGCCTTTCCTGCTTTTATGCATGCATTTACTCACACATGCAGACAGAGGTGTAAACACACTTACACACACATACATGCACACACACACACACACACACACACACACACACACACACACACACACACACACACACACACACACACACACACACACACACACTCTGTCTCGCCTGCTTTTATGCATGCATTCACTCACACATGCAGACAGTGCTGTAAACACACACACACACACACACACACACACACACACACACACACACACACACACACACACACACACACACACACTTTTTATTTTACATTTTTTCCTGTTTTTATTTTACACTCACTAAGCAGCAAAAGCACTGCTTATTGGGCATAAAATAATGCCTTGATAAGCTGCCGTGAAGTGATGGACTCGTTTTCCAGCAGGCATTACCTGTAGATTAACTCTGCTGGAGAACATATGTTCTCCAATCAGAGTGTGATCTACAGGTTGCCCATTCTCTAATACTAATTAAGCTGATAGACAATAGTATAGTAATTAATATAATAATAGTAATATAATAATAGTAATTGATAGTTCAATGGGCTGAAACGAAATACAGCCAAGTGGTAGATTGGTGTGGCAGCTTGGAAGTATGTGTTATCTTCTTACAGCTAACAGTTATAAGTAGATGCAAATAAGGTAAGTATTATTAAGAAATAGTATGTCAAGAATATAATTTAGAAAATGGTTAGGGTTGCCAAGATTCACACACTAAGAAACTTTAATTGTAAAAACATAGATTATAAAAAGTAAAATATAAAACATAGAATCCAAATATCACATTATGCACTTTTGTTTTCTTTCCTGAAAACCTCATCAGATAAATGAAGTCAAAATTCACTCCATTTAAATACACCAATCACTATACATGAATCCAAAATGCAATAACCAAACCCCCAAGTTTATCCTATCAAAAACAGAACTTCAGTAATATTTGTTGTAGGTGGAGTCCAAATTTTTCCAGACATATTTAATCACCCAAGCTTACCCAATCAGTACTTTGTATAAGTTACCATCATATTTGCTAGAGATGGACTCAAGTTTCTACAGAGATGTTAACTGGATGGCAAAATAAAGTGTCCACAAATCTGAATAAACGTTGCTAAAGAATGTTTTTAACCAGCTAATGGCATCAAAATATCACACCATGAATATAATAAATATATTATTTTATTTTATGTATTTATTTATTTTACATTTGTTTAGTGGGAAAGTACAACTGGGCATCAATCCCATTTTCAGCAGAGGCCCAGGGAGAAAAGCTTCACAAAGATTACAAGATTCACAAATGCAGTAAATACAATGGACATGTTAATAAAGTACAGTACAGAGTCAAAAGTTAATAAAGTACAGTTTCATTCCAAGAAAGGAGCAAAACGTAAATATACTATAAGGAACACAGTGTGTTACAATAAATGATACAGTTGAAAAAACATTTTGTTCAGTCATTTCATTACATTCATCAGTGGCTAGTACAGTAAACACATATTGATTAAGAGTATAGAAAGGAGTTGTTCCAAGCTTTCATAGAAGGTTAAAGATAGGTTCCTGACCCAGAGACTCCCCAGACTCTGAAATAGACTACTCATACATGTCAAGCAGAGCACCTCTTTGACCCTCTTCAAAAGGAACCTTGATGATTGGATGGAAGAAAGGAAATTCACCCCGGGGATCACGTCAGTCGCCCTGCTAGACAGGGGTTCAGGAAAGTAAATAGTGTGGGAAGAAATAGCCAAGGAATTGTTATGGCTAGGGCCAATAGCCTAGTACCAACCTATGAACCTATAAGGTACGATATGATCTAAATGAAGCTACCCAGGGTCAGAACAATTACATAACCAAGAACTATGTAAATGGGACTGAAGGAGTTTTTTGTAATTTTTGTTTTCATGGTCCTAATATCTATGGGGGTGGTATTCCGTGCTTTTGCAACAGAAATGGAAAACAAGGAGTCCCCAGAGCTATTGCTGCTTGTGCCTATGTCAGCCAGTGCTTTATTGATGGATCTTAATAGGCATTTGTTAGAGTAGATATTAAGTAGACCTTGAAGAGCAGGAACTCCGTTGGGCTTTTGTAAGCTGGTTATATGTGAGCAGGTTGGGTAATTCTAGCCAGGATAGTTGCTTGATTGATATGCAGTGATGTGTCCTGAAGGGTGAGTCAATAGCAAACCTAGCTATTTGATTGTAGAAGGTGTTTAGTTTGCTAAAGTTTGCTTTGTTTAGTTGATGAGTATAGGGGAGGCATTAAGGAGTGTGGATAGTAGGTGGGTTCTTGCAATGATGGCTTTACTGTCATCGATGAGGTACTTTTTGCACTTATATAGGGTTCCAAGTTTTTTATGGACTTTATTGTCTGTGCAATGTGCATATCGAATTTCATGTTGTGATCTATGATAACCCCTAGAAGTTTGATGTGTTGGGCAGATCTGATAGGGGTGTTATTGGCTGAAAATATTGTGAACAGTGGTATGGGGTCTAAGGTTCTAGTGGTATAGAATATCATTAGCTGTGTTTTATTGGGGTTAAGTATTAGTTGAGAGTTGGCTAACTAGGTTTTGATAGAGGTAAAGGACTCTTGTGTCAATTCCTGGAGTTGAGGGAGTGATTGGGCAGAGCAGATTAGACTAGAGTCATTGGTGTACTGGACTAGAGTGGTATGCCAGGTAGCTTTGTGGAGTTGGCTGGTGAATAGGTTGAAAAGAAGAGATCCAAGAACGGATCCTAGGGGAACCCTAGGGTAGGAGGAGAAATAAGGAGTTCTACCATTTTACTGCTTGTTGGCGTTTGGCTAGATAGTCTTGAAACCATGCTAGTGTGAAGTAGCTGAGATTAAGATTGCAGAGACCAGAAAGGAGTGTGGGATGGCAGACAGTACTGAAGGCTTTGGAGAGATCTAGGAATGCAATAGATACTAGGTTACCATTGTTTCGATGTTGGTTTACTGTGCTGGTAAAGCTAATAAGGGCTGAAATAGGACTGTGATTGTGATGGAATCCATGCTGGGTATTGGTTAACAGTTTATTAGTGAGGAGATTATTTGGGAATGTATATATTTTTTGAGGATTTTAGATAAGGGGGATAGAATTGCAATTGGACAGTAATTAGATAGTTCCACAGAGTTACCTCCTTTGTGGAATGGTATTATATGTGAAATTTTCCACAGAGAAGGAATGCATTGTTCTGTTAAAGAGCAGTTAATGAACATGAAGACTGGGTAGAAAATGGCTTTGGCTGTGATCTTTAGATATTTTACAGGTAATTTGTCAGTGGCCAGGGTTGTGGGTTTAAATCTATTTAGGCATTTATATATTGTGCTAGTTGGGACAGGCTGTAAGGAGAAGAGGTTTTGGTCTGCTGGTACGAAAGATAGGTTTAGATGTGAAGTAGGAGAATTACTATTAGTGAGGGCTAGGATGGATTTGGTGAAGTGTTCTTTGAATTGGGTGTCAATATTATTGGTGGTGGTGTCAATGTTTGGGGGTGGAGTGCTGGTCTTTTCTGGCTGTAGGATTTTATTAATGGCAGTCCAGAATTTTTGTGAATAATTTTTGTGTTTGGTATGAATGCTTATATAGTGGTTCCTTTTGTCTGTCCTAATTGTTTTTTTTTTTTTTTTTCTTAGTTACAGGTAAGCCTGTCTATTAGTTTGAGTTTTATTTTGACTCCATGAGTCCCATGCTTTATCCCTTTGTTTTAGTAGTAAACAGGTATCTCTGGTCTGCCAGGGGCCATAGTTGGATTTAGGTCTGACAGTTCTGATAGGGACAAGATGATTTACAATGTTTAGAAAAGTGTTATTGAAGTAGTTTACAGTACTTTCCAGGGGGGAGAGATGAGAGTGATCTCCAGTTGCATTGATTAAGTGCAGATATGAAGTCATGGATTTTGAAATTCTTTGTATACCATATTTGTTGGAGGGTGGATGATTTTAATGGCTTCACTTGGTGTTTAATTATAAATGTGCGAAGGTGGTCACTGAGGGTATCTGTGGGGGAGCCTGACAGGTAGGATTGAGATGGTCTATTAGTAAGGATCCAGTATAGGATGGACTCCTTTTTTGATGTTTTATCTACCCATGTTGTGGTTTGGATTAGTTGAGAAAAAACATGTGGGTTAATGTGGTTAGTGGGGTGGAGCGAATTACAAGAGGACCAGTTGATATTAACATCACATAGTATGATTGATTCTTGGGGAAATTTTGGGATTCCAGTCTAGAATAGATTCTACTGTGTTAATGTTATTGCCTGGAGGTATGCAGGTACCAATTATATGTAAGTGTTTTTTTTGAGTTGATTTTCAGCTTAGTGAACATAATTTCTGCATTATTGAACTTGGGTTGTTCGGTGACTAACAATTCAATGGTCCGGTTGTTTTTGAAGAGGAGCCATTCTGTCTTGTCTAAGAACATTGTAACCAGGTGGAACAAAGTCATTATTATTGTTTAGTGATTTTAGCCACATCTCTGTAAGAAGGACTATGTCAGGGGAGTAGAGGGCCAGGGTAGTGTGTAGCTCTGGGATTTTGTTCAGTATGCTCCTTATGTTTATGTTGAGTATAAGGAGATCTGTTGATTTCCTGGGGGAGGTTAGAATGTTATTTGTCTGGCAGTGTGGGGGGTTGTTATTGTCTGTAGGGCCAGGGTTTGGGTGCACATCTCCACTAAGTATGATTTTGGGATGCTATTTGGATTACAGTTTTAGGCATTTGATTATAGATGTGTTATATTTTGAGGAAATGTTGTTTAGTTGGTGTGGGGTTACTTTGATTGTGGTAAGGTCAAGATTTGAGATGTTGTAGATGGAGATATTACTGAGAAGGCTTGTTTATCTTGTGAATGGGTAGGGCAGGTAGGAGATTTAGTCTGAAATTTTGACTTGCTAATGCAATGGTAGGAGGTTAAGTGCAAGGCGATGGTGAGACGTATTATTAATGTAAAGGTTAGAGGCCATATTTTGCTCAAAGTGTTGCTGTATTGTTGTGAAGTTTTAGTAGGTATCATTACAGAAGTGAATAGGGATTTAGGTGTGGCTATACTTTATGTAGGTTGTGGTTAGAGTGGGGGGATTAGGCAGGGGCTATTAGCCTTACAAGATAGTACAATTTGGGTATTGTGAGAGTGAGATGATGTGGAGTGAAAGTAGATGGTGATGTGGACTGAAGAGAGTGAGAAGAGGAGTGGCTATATAGAAATGAGGTTGGTGTGAGAGAGAGGCTTAGGGGATTGGCTAGTTAGGTAGAAAGTTCAGCAGCTTGATGTGGGTGGGAATGGGGGTAGAGTAGGGGAGCGGAGTTAGACCAAGCATAGCGAAGGGTGAACAGAGCAGGAAGAGCCAAATTCCAAGTATGTGCAAGTAAAAACAATCAATTGCTCTGAACTATTGGTTTCTTAGTAGTAAATTTGTTTGTCCTTTAAGCTATAGCACTTCTTATTTTAGATATTAGTGAGACTACCTAGCTATGGACAGCTGGAAGTCTAAAAAATGTATATAGTAAGAGGGCTAAGGTTAAATAGAATGATGGAAAAAGTGAAACAAAATGTATTTAAGTTGGGAAGGGAGTCTATAGGGAAGATAAAAATTTCAAAAGACATCTGGTGACCAAATTACTATAGGGACTAGAGGAAAAACTATAATCCAGTACCATGTGTCAGCTACTGTAATAATATTTGAGGAGGAAGAAATAGAGCAAAAAAATCCCTACTGCTGGCAAAGGCATTTGTATTTAGCAAGTTAAGGATTATCATAAAATACAGCTTTCAAAATAACCTTTATTTGGTGAAACACACATATAATAGCATTTGGTTCTTCAGGGCAACATAAACTCCCTGTATCTTTAAGGTTTCACAGACATGGATTTTTGTGCAGTAAAATGAGCTGTAGCAGTGTCACAAACAATGGGAATACACAGCAATTTAGGGGAAAGGAAAAGAGCTAGAGGGAAAGATAATGGTAAGAAAAATAAACGGTAAATATGTAGAAGATCAGTATCATCAACTAATAACACAGTAGTATTAGTTGTAGACTATTATTTCAGTTGTAGGAATCAATATAATGCAATATATAAGAAATATGTATTACTGGCTACAACAAACAAGAAAAATAAACAGTAACTATGTAGAAGATCAGTATCATCAACTAATAACACCGTAGTATTAGTTGTAGACTATTATTTCAGTTGTAGGAATCAATATAATGCAATATATAAGAAATATGTATTACTGGCTACAACAAACAAGAAAAATAAACAGTAACTATGTAGAAGATCAGTATTATCAACTAATAACACAGTAGTATTAGTTGTAGACTATTATTTCAGTTGTAGGAATCAACATAATGCAATATATAAGAAATATGTATTACTGGCTACAACAAATAAGAAAAATAAACAGTAACAATGTAGAAGATCAGTATCATCAACTAATAACACCGTAGTATTAGTTGTAGACTTTTATTTCAGTTGTAGGAATCAATATAATGCAATATATAAGAAATATGTATTACTGGCTACAACAAACAAGAAAAATAAACAGTAACTATGTAGAAGATCAGTATCATCAACTAATAACACAGTAGTATTAGTTGTAGACTATTATTTCAGTTGTAGGAATCAATATAATGCAATATATAAGAAATATGTATTACTGGCTACAACAAACAAGAAAAATAAACAGTAACTATGTAGAAGATCAGTATCATCAACTAATAACACAGTAGTATTAGTTGTAGACTATTATTTCAGTTGTAGGAATCAATATAATGCAATATATAAGAAATATGTATTACTGGCTACAACAAACAAGAAAAATAAACAGTAACTATGTAGAAGATCAGTATCATCAACTAATAACACAGTAGTATTAGTTGTAGACTATTATTTCAGTTGTAGGAATCAATATAATGCAATATATAAGAAATATGTATTACTGGCTACAACAAATGAGAAAAAAAATCAGTAACTATGTAGAAGAGCAGTATCATCAACTAATAACACAGTAGTATTAGTTGTAGACTATTATTTCAGTTGTAGGAATCAATATAATGCAATATATAAGAAATATGCATTACTGGCTACAACAAACAAGAAAAATAAACAGTAACTATGTAGAAGAGCGGTATCATCAACTAATAACACAGTAGTATTAGTTGTAGACTATTATTTCAGTTGTAGGAATCAATATAATGCAATATATAAGAAATATGTATTACTGGCTACAACAAACAAGAAAAATAAACAGTAACTATGTAGAAGATCAGTATCATCAACTAATAACACAGTAGTATTAGTTGTAGACTATTATTTCAGTTGTAGGAATCAATATAATCCAATATATAAGAAATATGTATTACTGGCTACAACAAACAAGAAAAATAAACAGTAACTATGTAGAAGATCAGTATCATCAACTAATAACACAGTAGTATTAGTTGTAGACTATTATTTCAGTTGTAGGAATCAATATAATGCAATATATAAGAAATATGTATTACTGGCTACAACAAACAAGAAAAATAAACAGTAACTATGTAGAAGAGCGGTATCATCAACTAATAACACAGTAGTATTAGTTGTAGACTATTATTTCAGTTGTAGGAATCAATATAATGCAATATATAAGAAATATGTATTACTGGCTACAACAAACAAGAAAAATAAACAGTAACTATGTAGAAGATCAGTATCATCAACTAATAACACAGTAGTATTAGTTGTAGACTATTATTTCAGTTGTAGGAATCAATATAATGCAATATATAAGAAATATGTATTACTGGCTACAACAAACAAGAAAAATAAACAGTAACTATGTAGAAGAGCGGTATCATCAACTAATAACACAGTAGTATTAGTTGTAGACTATTATTTCAGTTGTAGGAATCAATATAATGCAATATATAAGAAATATGTATTACTGGCTACAACAAACAAGAAAAATAAACAGTAACTATGTAGAAGAGCGGTATCATCAACTAATAACACAGTAGTATTAGTTGTAGACTATTATTTCAGTTGTAGGAATCAATATAATGCAATATATAAGAAATATGTATTACTGGCTACAACAAACAAGAAAAATAAACAGTAACTATGTAGAAGATCAGTATCATCAACTAATAACACAGTAGTATTAGTTGTAGACTATTATTTCAGTTGTAGGAATCAATATAATGCAATATATAAGAAATATGTATTACTGGCTAAAACAAACAAGAAAAATAAACAGTAACTATGTAGAAGAGCGGTATCATCAACTAATAACACAGTAGTATTAGTTGTAGACTATTATTTCAGTTGTAGGAATCAATATAATGCAATATATAAGAAATATGTATTACTGGCTACAACAAACAAGAAAAATAAACAGTAACTATGTAGAAGATCAATATCATCAACTAATAACACAGTAGTATTAGTTGTAGACTATTATTTCAGTTGTAGGAATCAATATAATGCAATATATAAGAAATATGTATTACTGGCTACAACAAACAAGAAAAATAAACAGTAACTATGTAGAAGAGCAGTATCATCAACTAATAACACAGTAGTATTAGTTGTAGTCTATTATTTCAGTTGTAGGAATCAATATAATGCAATATATAAGAAATATGTATCACTGGCTACAACAAACAAGAAAAATAAACAGTAACTATGTAGAATATCAGTATCATCAACTAATAACACAGTAGTATTAGTTGTAGACTATTATTTCAGTTGTAGGAATCAATATAATGCAATATATAAGAAATATGTATTACTGGCTACAACAAACAAGAAAAATAATCAGTAACTATGTAGAAGATCAGTATCATCAACTAATAACACAGTAGTATTAGTTGTAGACTATTATTTCAGTTGTAGGAATCAATATAATGCAATATATAAGAAATATGTATTACTGGCTACAACAAACAAGAAAAATAAACAGTAACTATGTAGAAGATCAGTGTCATCAACTAATAACACAGTAGTATTAGTTGTAGACTATTATTTCAGTTGTAGGAATAAATATAATCCAATATATAAGAAATATGTATTACTGGCTACAACAAACAAGAAAAATAAACAGTAACTATGTAGAAGATCAGTATCATCAACTAATAACACAGTAGTATTAGTTGTAGACTATTATTTCAGTTGTAGGAATCAATATAATGCAATATATAAGAAATATGTATTACTGGCTACAACAAACAAGAAAAATAAACAGTAACTATGTAGAAGAGCGGTATCATCAACTAATAACACAGTAGTATTAGTTGTAGACTATTATTTCAGTTGTAGGAATCAATATAATGCAATATATAAGAAATATGTATTACTGGCTACAACAAACAAGAAAAATAAACAGTAACTATGTAGAATATCAGTATCATCAACTAATAACACTGTAGTATTAGTTGTAGACTATTATTTCAGTTGTAGGAATCAATATAATGCAATATATAAGAAATATGTATTACTGGCTACAACAAACAAGAAAAATAAACAGTAACTATGTAGAAGAGCGGTATCATCAACTAATAACACAGTAGTATTAGTTGTAGACTATTATTTCAGTTGTAGGAATCAATATAATGCAATATATAAGAAATATGTATTACTGGCTACAACAAACAAGAAAAATAAACAGTAACTATGTAGAAGAGCGGTATCATCAACTAATAACACAGTAGTATTAGTTGTAGACTATTATTTCAGTTGTAGGAATCAATATAATGCAATGGATCACCTTCATATGCCCGAAATCCTGTTTCGCCGACACACTAATCACCGACACCAAAAGACCGACAACAAAAAATACCGACAACGCAAAACACCGAAAACCATTACACCAACACACTACACGTAAACAACACAGTACACTACATAACATATCCACTATCTCTAACCCAAACCCTAACCCTAAGGTCCAACACTACCGCACACTTACCCTACCTGCACCCTAACCCTAACTCACTTACCCACCCCTAACCCCAAGGTCCGACACTACCGCACACTCACCCTACCTGCACCCTAACCCTAACTCACTTACCCACCCCTAACCCCAAGGTCCGACACTACCGCACACTCACCCTACCTGCACCCTAACCCTAACTCACTTACCCACCCCTAACCCCAAGGTCCGACACTACCGCACACTCACCCTACCTGCACCCTAACCCTAACTCACTTAACCCACCATTAAACCCACAGTCCCTCACTATCGCACACACACCCTACCTGCACCCTAACCCTAACTCACTTAACCCACCCCTAAACCCACAGTCCCTCACTATCGCACACTTACCTGTCCGCTCCCTAACACTAAATCCCTCACTCTATCACACACTTACCGAGTCCGTCGGGTTCTCACCTTGTCGGTCATCTGCGTTGTCGGTGTTTTCGTCCCGTCGGATTCCGTGTCGGCGAAACACGTTGTCGGGCATCTGAAGGTGACCCAATGCAATATATAAGAAATATGTATTACTGGCTACAACAAACAAGAAAAATAAACAGTAACTATGTAGAAGATCAGTATCATCAACAAATAACACAGTAGTATTAGTTGCAGACTATTATTTCAGTTGTAGGAATCAATATAATGCAATATATAAGAAATATGTATTACTGGCTACAACAAACAAGAAAAATAAACAGTAACTATGTAGAAGAGCGGTATCATCAACTAATAACACAGTAGTATTAGTTGTAGACTATTATTTCAGTTGTAGGAATCAATATAATGCAATATATAAGAAATATGTATTACTGGCTACAACAAACAAGAAAAATAAACAGTAACTATGTAGAAGATCAATGTCATCAACTAATAACACAGTAGTATTAGTTGTAGACTATTATTTCAGTTGTATGAATCAATATAATGCAATATATAAGAAATATGTATTACTGGCTACAACAAACAAGAAAAATAAACAGTAACTATGTAGAAGAGCGGAATCATCAACTAATAACACAGTAGTATTAGTTGTAGACTATTATTTCAGTTGTAGGAATCAATATAATGCAATATATAAGAAATATGTATTACTGGCTGCAAAAAACAAGAAAAATAAACAGTAACTATGTAGAAGAGTGGTATCTTCAACTAATAAGACAGTAGTATTAGTTGTAGACTATTATTTCAGTTGTAGGAATCAATATAATGCAATATATAAGAAATATGTATTACTGGCTACAACAAACAAGAAAAATAAACAGTAACTTTAGAAGATCAGTATCATCAACTAATAACACAGTAGTATTAGTTGTAGACTATTATTTCAGTTGTAGGAATCAATATAATGCAATATATAAGAAATATGTATTACTGGCTACAACAAACAAGAAAAATAAACAGTAACTATGTAGAAGAGCGGTATCATCAACTAATAGCACAGTAGTATTAGTTGTAGACTGTTATTTCAGTTGTAGGAATCAATATAATGCAATATATAAGAAATATGTATTACTGGCTACAACAAACAAGAAAAATAAACAGTAACTATGTAGAAGATCAGTATCATCTACTAATAACACAGTAGTATTAGTTGTAGACTATTATTTCAGTTGTAGGAATCAAAATAATGCAATATATAAGAAATATGTATTACTGGCTACAACAAACAAGAAAAATAAACAGTAACTATGTAGAAGAGCGGTATCATCAACTAATTACACAGTAGTATTAGTTGTAGACTATTATTTCAGTTGTAGGAATCAATATAATGCAATATATAAGAAATATGTATTACTGGCTACAACAAACAAGACAAATAAACAGTAACTATGTAGAAGATCAATATCATCAACTAATAACACAGTAGTATTAGTTGTAGACTATTATTTCAGTTGTAGGAATCAATATAATGCATTATATAAGACATATGTATTACTTGCTACAACAAACAAGAAAAATAAACAGTAACTATGTAGAAGATCAGTATCATCAACTAATAACACAGTAGTATTAGTTGTAGACTATTATTTCAGTTGTAGGAATTAATATAATGCAATATATAAGAAATATGTATTACTGGCTACAACAAACAAGAAAAATAAACAGTAACTATGTAGAAGATCAGTATCATCAACTAATAACACAGTAGTATTAGTTGTAGACTATTATTTCAGTTGTAGGAATCAATATAATGCAATATATAAGAAATATGTATTACTGGCTACAACAAACAAGAAAAATAAACAGTAATTTTGTAGAAGAGCGGTATCATCCACTAAATAAACACAGTAGTATTATTTGTGGGTTATTATTTCAGTTGTAGGAATCAATATAATGCAACATATAAGAAATATCTATTACTGGCTACAACAAACCTCTAGATACCTTAAGGTAAAAAAATTGACAAATTCATTGTCACTAAACCTAAGTCAGCAACTCACTAAATTGTACTTTATGAAAATACACAGCATCCGGTACATACAGTGAGAGATAGTACCTACACAAACCCACTCCAGCTCAGTAGAATACAGAAGCTTCTAACGTAAACAGATACCATTTAGAACAGTTCTGAGGCAGGTAATTTTGCTTAGAAGTATACACTGACCAGCTGCAAACATTCACACAAAACATAACTGCATAATGCACGTCAGGTAGAAAATATGTTACATTACTAAACAATGAACACTTTAAACAACTCAAAAGCAGAAGTACGCACGGCAAGTAGTAATCATTCTCATAAAGCAATTATCCGTATAATGCGCAAAAGATAGTTGAAAAAATGCATTTAAAGTATGTACAACCACACCAGAAAACAAATAGTTGAAAATAATACACTTACAGCAAGTAGAAAAACACACCGTGAGGCCAGAAGAGGAGGACTACCTATTTTAAAAATGGCACCCGTTGGTTTGGGGGTAGAAGTAAACTCACAACTAACATGGGTTGAGGAAGGGGGAGGGACCAGAGGAGAACTAGTAAGAAAAAAGCAAATGGTTGTTACTAGGCAGGTATTTGGAGGGGGGGGGTGGGGGGTATTGGAGGAGAATCAGTAAGAACAAAAGCAAAAGGTTGTTGCTAGGCAGATATTTGAAAGAGCCAAATTCATCATCATGTAAAAATAATCAATTGTGCTGAACTATTGGCTTCTTAGTAGTAAATTTGTTTGTCCTCTAAGTATAACACTTGTTATTTTAGATATTAGTGAGACTGCCTTGGTATGGGCAGCTGGGAGTCTAAATAAATTTATGTAGTAAGAGGGCTATGGTTAAATAGAATGATAGAAAAAGTGAAATAAAATGTGTTTAAATTGGGGAGGGAGTCTATAGGGAAGATATAAAATGCAAAAGATGTCTGGTGATCAAAATACTATAGGGACTACAGGAAAAAACTATAATCCATTACCATGTGCAAGCTACTGTAATAATATTGGAGGAGGAAGAAATAGAGTAAAAAATCCCTGCTGCTGGCTCAGGCGTTTATATTTAGCAAGTTAAGGATTATCATAAAATACAGTTTTCAAAATAACCTTTATGTGGAGAAGCATACATATAATAGTGTTTGGTTCTTCAGGGCAGCATAAACTCCAGGAATATTTTAAGTTTCACAGAACTGGAGTTTTGTGCAGTAAAATGAGCTGTAGCAGGGTCACAAACAGTGAGAATGCACAGCAGTTTAAGGATATAATAGTGTAATTATAATACAATAAGTTTATAATATATAAAAACAATCTTATTCTATCTTTCAAATGTTTTCAATTTTACTAAGCATGCCATTGATAATTGATCATTTAAACCCAGCCAGTTTGCTGAATTTAATCATAGCTGCCATCGAAGTTTGCATTTTTCTAAATACAAAGTCCAAAGTCCTTTTATCTCTCTCCAGTTTCAATCTGTTGCAAGGCAAAAAACCTGAACGTATGTTCAGAATATTCTAGACAGTGTTTAGAAAGTGCATTTGTTGATTTTTTGTTCTGATATCATACAAATGTTTGTAGATTCCATCTCTAATTCATATGAATGTCTAATTGTTAATGCATATTATTTAATGTCTGTTCATGTATATTGAACTTCGGTTTAAAACATATTTGTAATATGATGGAGAGTTTCTCCCAGGACCTCTGCTAAGAAAGTTTTTGACTAAGCCCAGTCTTACAAACCAGGTAAACAACAGCAGCATAAAAATAAAATAAGTTTCCAGGCTTACAGGTCTCTGTTTATTTTAGGGCCTACTCTGGTCATTCCTTGCAGATGATTGACTTGTGCTGGGAACTGACTGCTTCACTAGCAATGATTTTGTAGTCTCTGATTTGACTTCCTAGTTCTTTCCTAACTGGGAGGAAGTCTGAGTTACATGCTTACCACTCATATATGCAGTTTTGTAACTGTCTGCCTTGGTGAACTATGTGCTGGCCACCATTAAGCCATTTGCTGGGAAATGTTCAGAAAGGCCTCTCCTTCATTATTCATGTCACTGCCAACCATGTGGACTTAGGCAATCCTCATAACCTGTTTTGTTTGTGCTGATATGAAAATTCAGGTCCCCCAATATCAAACTCAACTCATTTTGTCCCACTTAATTAAGGAGCTCCTGCAGCTGCTGCATAAATACCCTCTGTTCCTTGTTATCACAGCCTTGCTGTGGAGTACAGGCTGAAACAATGAAGACTGCTCTATATTTACACTAATGTCTGATTGTCATGAGTCACTGACTGTGATGCCATCACTCTAGATTCCAAGCCAAAAGACTTCATTGCATTGCCTTTACACCTTGTCTCCTGTATCCACTTCATGACCCCCAACACCTACCAAAAGAGTAGGCAAAGTTCTCCTATGCTCGGTTCATCAGTGAAGCTATATTCAGTCTAGCAATCCTTCAAACAATCACATTAACATTAGATAAGAATTCCTGGCAGACGTTTCAAGTACAGACAACAGAAGTAGGATGTCATCAGAGCATATGATCATACATTATTCAATAAAAGGACATGTCATTGTATAGAAATCAGAGACATTTATAGAAATTGTGAAATCTCCATCAGTGAATTCAATTTGTGAAATATTCAAGATGCTTCAGGTTCATGTAAAAAGGTTATTAGATGACAGAAAGTTGTTACCTCAGAATCAGTTGAATTCAGGGACTGTCATGAGTCCTTCAAGTGATGCAGTTAAGGAATTTTTGCCATCTAAGTCTCTACCTATAGGTGGTAATTACTATTATGTCACCAAAGGCTGCTTTGCCACATATGGTTGACTTGTCCAAATACACACCAGTTCAGTGATGGTACATAACTTTAATAATTAATACGATTTTCATTCAGTGGGTTTCATTATGTTATATATTGTCTCTGAACTCACTATCTCAATGAAAAATTAAGTATAAATCAAATGTATAAAGTTCACAACAGTAGATATAGTTTAAGGATATATAGCATTTTTATAATAAAAGAGAGGTGTAATACACATTAAAGTCAAAGCGGTGATAGATGAGAATATGATTCATATGAACAGAGTATTCCAGACACTTATGTGACTCTGCTGGGATAATCTATTAATGCCTGTATCAGAAGTTGAGTCCAGAAAAAATAGATAGCAGTGTCAGTGATGCAACAGGTAGCACACTTTGCTTTGGTGCAGAATGCTGTGGGTTCTATTCCAATACTACGTAAGATCATTACTGATACTGCAGTGCAGCATATAAAGGGTGATGTACTTTGAGCATGCCATCCTTTAGATGTGATGTTAAACCTAGGCCCCTTTGTTTTAGTTGGTGGTAGCTCACGTGGATGTAAAAGATTCCCCAGCACCTATCAAAAGAGTATGGAAAGTTCCGCAATCCCGTGATCAAATTCCCCTAGTAGCATAAATACCACCTGGGGTCTCCCTTGAAAAGAGGCTACTAGTCTAGTCAGACTAACCTGGTCAACAAAAGGATAAATAAATAAATTAAATAAAAACAATTGCTATTAGTACAATTTAACTTAAACACAGTAGGTAGTACTGCAATGAAACAACTTATGTATGAATCAATGATTTATACAAAGAAAGTACAGCAAAAGCTACTGCTCTTGTTCAATTTAACTTATTTTCACATGTAAGAATAATTTTAGTTATGTGTGCAGGTGATTGCTATCCAGCCTACCAGCACAAAGGAATTTTACACCTCATTACTGTGAGTGTGAACGAAAGATAAAGTAGGAGGAGAAGGAAACCACACTCACTACAATTCCAGTCTCACATAGACCTACCACGACAGCAAACCAAACACATAAACACACAAAAACATACTCGGTGGCTCTAAATAAAAACCTGCCTAAGCAGCAGAGACCTCCAAAGCAGACACCCAAGCAACCGCTACCCCAAAGCAAAACACGTGCAACACATAGCTCACAAAGCCAGTGTGCTGAACAGTCACAGCCCTTAAGGCTAAACAACAAACCTGATACACTTGTAATAGGTGACTCTATCGTCAGGCACACTGACGTCCCGCTCACCAGGCTGAACAAGGAGAAGGTCACGGTGAGCTGCCTGTCGGGCACTAGGATTCGCCACATAACAAAAGCACTCAGGTCACTCCAAGGCAAGTACAAATATGACTCAGTCATTGTCCATGCTGGTGTGAATGACCTGAGATGTACCTCCCTGGTCTACATGAAAAGAGACATAGAGGAGCTCTCTGAGCATGTAGCCCAGGCCGGTATGACCCTGACCTTGAGTAGCATCTTACCCTCACCAAGAATGATGCCACAATATGAAGACAAGATGATCAATTTCAACAATTGGCTTAAGTATTGGTGTCATTCAAAGGGGATCCAATGCTTGTCAGCCTGGGATCACATGCTCGACAAGCCACGATGCTTTGCTAGGGAAGGCTTGCACCTGTCACCCCTGGGCTTTCAGATATTGGCAAAGGCTCTTGCTACCCCCATAGTGCCTTTTTTAGGCAAGGCTCAAAAGACAAACCCACCTCCATAGGTATTATAAGGGATAAGAAACTAAGAGTAATGCTACTCAACGCCAGAAGTCTAAACCTCAAGATGCATGCACTCGAAACTCTCCTTAGCATGGAGAACATCGATATCTGTACAGTAACAGAAACTTGGTTCAAGGCTCCTGAGAGCACCCCAGCACTACCTGGTTATACCTCATACCATGCTTTTCGGCCCCAAAACTTGGACCGAACCACAAAAAGAGGGGGAGTATCAATATTCGTCAAATATACCCACACCTCCAGGTTGGTGGCACAGCACGAAGCATCAGAGACTATCCATATGCAACTAACAGTGGGTAAAACTGCCTTCCAGTTTATAGAATGCTACAGACCACCCTCCCAAACCCAGGAACCCCACTCGGCCTTCCTGAGAACACTGGAAAATATGAAGGTCTCTCCAAACACCATTATATTGGGCGACTTCAACTACCTAAACATAAACTGGGAGCATTACTCTAGCTCCAACACCCTAGCCCAAAGGTTCCTAGAATTTATAAACTCAAATGCTATGGAACAACTTGTTACCACTCCCACAAGAGGGGAAAACATACTGGACCTGATCATCACCAACATGGTGGCTCTGTGCTCCAGACCAGAAGTGTATCCCTCACTGGTAAGATCAGACCATAAACTAATCTCACTGGATATTCACATCCCGACCCCACCCCCTGCCCAGAAAACCACAGTGAAAAACTTCTCTAAAGCAAATTTCACACTCCTCAAAACCGAGGTTGAATCCTTCAAAGCCCCCGGGCCTGTGGAAAATACAGCCCAGACCCGCAGAATCCTTTATAAATGCATTCTATGAACACCTTCAGGAATGCATGGATCATGCAATCCCAAATAAAACCAAGACCCAATCCTCCAAAGGCAGATGTCCTGTCTGGTGGACCCCAGCCATAAACAAACTATAGAATAGAAGGAGGAAGCTACTACATGACAGAGCAAAATCCCAAAAAGGGAAGGCATCTCTGATCAGTATTAGCAAAAAACTACAGGCCCTCATAAAATCGTCTAAGGCCAGCTTCGAGAGAAAAATTGCACAGGACACTAAGGATAATCACAAGGCTTTCTTTAGTTATGTTAGTAACCTGGGTGGGAATTCCCAGATATGCTCAGAATTAGTCCAAAATGACAAAAAATACACCGAACCCACAGACATTGCCAACATCCTAGCTGACAGGTTCAGCGCAAACTCCCCCCCCCCCAACAAAAGAGCAAATATCTATCCCAGCAGAGTGCTGCCCCCCTGACATCTCAGATGCTCAGGTAAGAGCTGCCCTCTCCAAAGCAAAAAACACAGCATCAATGGGACGAGACGGTGTCCCGGGCTGCGTCCTACATGAACTCCAAGAAGAGCTAAACCCAAACATAAAACTACTATTCAATCTCAGCCTTACTACAGGATATGTACCCAAAGAGTGGCATACAGCAACAGTGGTCCCTCTCCACAAAGGTGGTGCCTCGATGGATCCTGGAAACTATCGCCCCATAAGCCTGACTAGTTTGTCTGCAAAGCTGTGGAAAGGATCATCATGAACCTCATAAATAAAGATATTGGGGACCTACAGACACTGGATCCTACCCAGTTCTGCATTGTTAAGGGCAGATCCTGCCTCTTAAACCTGGTTGATTTCTTTGAAACAGTCACCAAGGCCATGGACGAGGGGAAGGTGGTCCACACAGCCTACCTGGACCTCACAAAAGCCTTTTATACAATACCCCACTTGGGCATTATAGATAAGCTCACCAGCTTAAATATAAACCCCTATGTCACTAGATGGGTTGCAAACTGGCTCAAGGACAGAACCCACATGGTTAGAATTGCAGGAGCCATGTCAGACTCCAAACCAGTTACAAGTGGCGTCCCACAAGGCTCAGTCCTGGGACCTCTCTTGTTCGGTATATATTTCTCGTAGGTACAGGCCAACACGGAAGGACTGTGGCTGACCAAGTACGCATATGACTGCAAACTGGTAGCCATAATCGGCTCTCCAGCCAACACAAGCATCCTCCAAAAGGGCCTCATAGAAACAGACAACTGGTGCTAGAGCCATGGCCTCAAGCTAAACGCCAAAAAGTGTATAGTCATCCCCTTTGGCAAAAACAAAGTGCCCACAAATTACCACATAGGTGGTAATCCATTAAGAACAGAAGAAGTAATTAGGGACCTGGGGACCCAAGTTGATAGCAATCTCTCATTTGACAACCACGTGGCCAAAGTGGTTAGAAAAACATTTTATATAGCCCACCTAATCATGAAGGGATTCACTACTAGATCAGAGGAGGTCATCGTGCCTCTTTACTCATCCCTCATCATGCCCCTTTTGGGATGTACCTTACCAGACACCTGCAGCAACTGGAAAGACCCCAAAAGTACCTCACCAAGAGGATTAAAGGGCTCAAACAGATGCCAAATGCTGCCTGGTTAAAGAAACTCCAGCTCTACTCAGTGGCATACCACCTGCTCAGAGGTGATCTGTGCCTGACGTATAAAGCCATGTCCAACCCGGAATTAATGGACATGCTGCATCTCAGAAAATCCAAATCCCATCGAGCTACACGCTCGAGATACTTGAACCTCAGCACTGAAATAAATAGGACATGTTGGAGGGACAGATTCATAACCCAGAGGCTCCCTTCACTCTGGAATAAAATCCCAGTCCAGGTTAGGCAGAGTCCCTCATTGACTCTCTTCAAGAGGAATCTTGATGAGTGGATGGGAGATCATAGGTTTACCTCGGGTATCACTTCTGTGTCACTGTTAGACAGAGGCACAGTATTCTAACCTCGAAAAAGGGCATAGCAAAATTAATTTCAAATGGGTAGCAAAAGCCAAACACAGTCTGGCTAGGCTTATAAATGCCCTAGGGCAGATAGCCTAGTATGAACCTATGAACCTATAAACAAGCTCTAGCCTAGGGAGTACGCCTTCACCATATGAAAATGAAAAAACACAATAAGGCTACTCCCTCCACGTGGTAGCTAGCTCCAAGATGGTCCTTTGGCGGGTAATGTATGATTGAATGAGTAAGTTACTATAACAAGAAATTTGCACCGAGGAAAGTGTTATTAGTGTTTGAACCAGTACTTTGAAGTAGGCAATTTGTCGTTTTTAACTGAACAGAATTAAAAAATTGTTTTTATTTAAGGAAGGACCTGGGATACGTATGTAGTGCTTGCATACTAGCAACTACAAGAAAGGGGATATACAATACCTGCCAAACGGACCAACTTGGAGCTAGCTACCATGTAGAGGGAGTAGCCTTATTGTGGTTTTTCATTACTGTGAGTGGTGGCAAGTGTGAATGAGTTACTAGTATTTAAGGTATGATGCTAAGATAGCCATGTAGTATTCAGGAAATGCCCTTTGAAATTCAAATAGCTGCAGTTGTGGCTCTTTGAATTCCAGAAGTGAAACCCTGAGTAGGGAATATTTTCACTAAATTCAAGGTTGTAGTACTTCTGAAGTATTCCATTTTATCTTAGGGTTAAGCAAACTCAATATTAGTACACATAAATATCAGGAATGTTATGACACAATCCCCAATCCTGAAGACAACGGGGATGAAATTTTCCTGTAAAATGCCTTAATGTTGTAACAGTGAGTGTTAAAACTCATTACTATTCTGATGAGGTCATTTGTTATTTTTTTTTTTACTTATAAGACACATGCCTTTTAGCCTTGGACTTATGATAATGAATTGTTTCAGGGCTTTACTTCAAACCAAACACCTAGCTACGTCTAACTATACTGAACCAAGTTGGCCATGTTTTACATATCAAGTTAGCAAAACACAGGTGGAACATGAAAACGGCTATTAATTAGACTTTTTAAAAGTAGTTCAGCCCCAGTTTGTTCATTTATTAGAACTCATTAACACATTAACTTTTTGCACCATCTTGGTGAGTAATGGCTTAAAGTAAAACATGACTGCATGTGTCAGTCTTTACTGACACTACTTAGTATGAAAATCCCTGTCTGACTGTAATCTATACACTTCTAACAAAGTTGCTCAAAAATCATGATTAATAGAACATTAAAGCAGTGAGTTTTGAAACTATTTTGCTTAATGTTGGATTAAGGTAGCATTCTGAGATACAAATGCTACCTCTAATTTTATAGGAAGTTTTCATTTTTAAACAATGCAAAACTTGAAGGATAATAAATTAATATATCTCATATCCTGAGAGCTTTATCAAAATATTCTAGCTATCATATTCTCATATCATGACTTTTCTTTGTAAAAATAGTTCCAGATATCAAGTACAATAAAAAAGTATTCATTTTAGAAAGCAGTCCTTCTTATGAGAAACAGAGGTAATACACCAATATATTAGACAGTTGTGAACATTTCTGAAAGAACATCCAGCATATGTAATGTTTTAGGTAATACCTTTTTACCAACAATATTGTAATAGTTTTCACTAAAATCAATGTAATACTTAAAATGACCTCATTCCATTGTTAGGAGTAGGACTTCTAATAAGAGCTAAAACATTTTTGCATTACTAACTTGCAAGCAATAACATTTGTCCCTAGCTTAGATATCTGATAAGAGGTAAACATTTGTTGCATCTTTTGTTAGACATCTCAACTAACATTATCAAATGCAGTACAGGATCACATAAAGGTTGCTCTTCTCAATGCTAGAAGTATCGGATACAAAATGCCTGACCTTGAGGCTTTCCTGCGGTTGGACTACATCCATGTCTATGCAATTGCTGAAATTTAGTAAAAATGCTCAAAAAGCAATCCCTCCATATCTGGGTTTTGTGCCTGTCTTCAGGCCCAATGGCACCCATAGTGGAGTCTCCATAATTGGTATGGACCATGTCACCTATAGATAGATTCATAGGCACCCACAAATGGAACTCCTAATGATACTAAACGGGACAAGCTAGCAGTTTATGACCTGCTACAGAACCCCCTTTATGTCTGCTGAAAATTATGTAAAGTTCCAAAATGTTCACAAACCCCACTATTTTGGTAAATTTTAACTAACCATGAGTAAACTGGAGCACCTTAATCTCAGATGTAGAATGTATACAGTGGGTTTTAGATTTCAAAAACAAAAGCTCCCCTGACCAGATTATTAACAAACCCAGCAGAAGACATGATATTCTTTATCTGGTCCTTAGAAATATAGCTTCTTTATGTAATATTCCTCTAGTATTTCCTTAATTGGTTAAGTCAGATCATAAGTTAGTAGCCTTCAACTTTAAATATTCTTACCCAGCTGATACCTATATCTCAACATTTATGTATTTCAAACATACTGATCTCATTAAATTCTATGATGAACTAAACTGCACTGCACCAATAATTTCTTCTCCATTCTTGCACCCAAACTCTGGCGATTCTTACTCCTTCACCTTAAAGAAGTCTCCACTTTCCCCACCATCAGACCTCAGCTGAAAAGACACCTTCATCAAAAATCTGATTGCAAGTATTTTTCCACTGGGCACATGACCTAACTCCCGCTTTTCCTTCACTACTGCTACTTTGATCCTCTGTTCTCAGCTGCTGCTTCACTCTCATATTTACTACTAAAATTAATTCACACTTGATTTTCTACTCTGCTATTATTTACATATTATATTGATTGTCTATGGGATTATCTTCCATCTGTGATTACACTGTGTTTGTGAGTTTGTTATATTTTCATTTTTGGGAATCTATTCACCCAGGTTGTGCCTGCAAATGGTCTATAGTGATCAGTGTACTAGTAAAGTAAACAAACTAAAATAAATAAAATACCTCATGCAGGCATAGTTAATAAATTTAATACATTAAATAGACCCCTACATGGAATGATGAATAGCAAACTGGCTTAAGGACAGAACCCATGTAGCACAGGTAGGAAGTGCCTCATCAGAGAGTATGACAGTAACCAGAGGAGTCCCCTTTTGGAATTTACTTTTCTCATCTTCAGGTTACAAACCGAGCCCTCTGGCTAATCAAGTTTGCAGATGACTGTAAACTGTGAGTCGTGGTCAAGTATCCCTGTGGCACACAAGCACTGAAACATGAACTTACACTTTTGAATACCTGGCAAACTGAAAATGGACTTAAACTAAATGTTAAAAAGTACAGTATTGTCATATTGGGTAAGTGACCCCCTTGGTCTGGCATACAACATAGACAATACCCCACTTCAAAATGAGAATGTTGTTATAGATCTAGCAACTTGGGTTGATAATTCTCTATGATCAACATGTAAAGACAGTAGTCAGAAAGTCCTTTGACTTGGCCCACTAATTACCAAAGAAATATCACGCAGATATAAAGATGTCACTGCAGCCTTATATTCAGTTCTAATTAGCCAGTTATTGAATACAAAGCCCATTTTGGGATTTACCTCATTAGAAATATCAAACAACCAGGTAGACCAAAGAAATTCTTAACTTGGGACTTCTGGAAGCTTAGAAGCTTGAAAATAAAGTGTTTGGACTATATTGCATCCAGGAAAGTACATTTAAACTATATTTAAAATACTGCACCTATCTTACCACGTAACTCAGTTTTGTTTGCTGTGTTTGTTCATTACCTGAAGTTAAACCTATTAATTTAAGGCATTGCTACAGTCTGCAGTGCTTTTCAAGTGGTTTCTTTGCTGTGCCTAGGTGTTCTGAGTTATATTGCATTTTTACTTTCTTCTAAATCTGAAGGTACAGCTATAAATTGATTTGGGTTTTACAGTATCCATTGTTAATTCTCTTTGTTCTTAAGTGGATTATCAGCATTGCTCATCTAATTTTATGTTGTAGTCACTTTTCAAATTTAAAACATAAAGCCAGCTTTGGTGTTTTGTGTGAGTTGTAACTAGAGCTCTTGGCAATTAACCCTCCCACCACCACTACTGGTATTTTACATTACACAAGCAGCCAACCATCTTAGTCTTAGAACTGCTGGAAGCTTGGAAATAAAGCATTTAGATTACATTTTGTATCAAGGGAAGTACAATTAAACTACATTTAAAATACTGCACTTATCTTACAAATTTAAATCTGTTTTGTGTGTTGTGTTTGCTCTTTATCTGATGTTAAAGCTATTAGTTCAAAGCACTTTCAGTCTGCAGTGCAGTTTCTTCTGTGCTGTGCCTACATGTTCTGAGTGGGCCTCCACTTTATTGCATTTTTGCTAGTTCTCTTGTGAATTTGTTTCCCACTCATTCACCATTGTTTCTGTCATGCTTTTAAATTTAAGAGTCTTCTGGATTGCCCATGCCTACTATATTTCTGGTTTTGGAAGCTCCTCCCAGTCTCATCTTCTATATACTTGGCCACAGCAGCTCCTCCCAGTCTTATTTCCTCTGCTGATTTTACTGGTTACTGACAGAGGAAACTGGGAAGGCCCCCTTAACCTGTTAGTATACTTTGAAATTGCCTTAAAGTGTGTGTGTCCTCATTGCTGGCTTGTCTGCCTTTGAATCATCTTGTAATTACATGTAGCTAGTTGTTAGATTTGTTTCGTTATCTTTTTACTTCTAGATAGCTAAATGTGTTTTTACATTAAAAAGACTGGTACTGACATTCTAGTGACAGTAGAAAGGTAGCCTGGTCTGTTGGGATACACACAGGTTGGATTAAGTGATAAATATTTATTGTTGCTGGTTGTTTGATTTGTTTCAAATACCTTTTCATGTTTGCCTAACTAAAGTGTGTTTTTACATTAAGAAAACTGGGACTGCAATTCTAGTTGAAGTAGAAAGGAGGCCTAGTCTGTTTGAGGTGGTAAACACAAAGGGAAGCTTAAGGTGAGAATTATTTGTAGTTAGTTATTTGATTTATTTCTAATACCTTTTCACTTATGTCTAACTAAAGTGTGTTCTTACATTAAAAAGACTCGGTCTACAATTCTAGTGGCAGTAGAAGGGTAACTTGGTCTGTCTGAACTGTGAAACACACTAGTAGGTTAAAAGTAGCAATTACTTGTTGTAGCTAGTTGGTACATTTTCAATTTTGGCTAACAAAAGTGTGTTTTTACATTAAGAAAACTGGGACTACCATTGCAGTGGCAGTAGTAAGGTAGCCTGATCTGTGTGAGTAGGGAAACACAAAGGAAAGCCTAATGTGAGATTGTTTCATCAGCCAGGGGGCTTTCTAAAGACTTAGTTGTTTGGTGTTAATCTGCATGTGAGAGATACTTTTGCCATGGTTTTACATTAATTAGTTTCTAGAATTAGCCAGCTAGTGGCAGATGGTGTTTATCTAGTCTCACTAAGTTAGATAGCACACCGGGAAGCTCAAAGTATAATGGTTTGTTGGCCAGAAGGCAAAGGAAGTAGTTTTCAGCTTTTTCTGTCTGCTATAAATTAGGAACCTTTCTGCAGAGCTATTGACCAAGCAGTACCCTGTATGGTAGCAAACCTATAAAGCTAAAGTTACCACAGAAAGGCTTTGCATGGAGCTAAGCATGGGGCATCTAGTTAGTATTTCAAACAGTACTAATATTAAATCATAATACCATCTAACATCTAGCCTTAACCCTACACACCATTCAGCTGACTCCTATAAAACTAAGTCCCTAAACTATAATAGCACAAGCCTAATACAGGTCCTGCCAACACAGATTTTCAATTTCCTAATGTCTCTGTGGTCAGCTTGGTAGATAGGGATATCCCAAGAAATTGTAGAAATTGTCTTGTGTACTCAGTCAAACCTTTAATCATTAAAGAAACTAGCACAGTATGTGAGAGATGTATATAAATAAGTTCCTTGGAGGCAAAATTCTTACTTACAAATAAGGTTGTCAAGAACACAAACACTGCATCCTTCACACATAATGTTCACCACACACATAGACCTTCTTATGCTGAGGCACTTAAAGGAAACCTATCCAAACCTCAAAGTCCTCCTAAATCATTAAGCCATAAAACCTATCCTCAGCAATCACTAAAACACACACCAAAGGCAACACCTAACACCATGCATAAGCCTGCACTCAATGACCCCCAAGACCAAAACCCACAAGTCAAGCAAACACTTTATCTAGTAATCTTGTAATTGGGAATTCTATTTTATGACACACAAATGCCCCTCTCACCAGGATGGACAAAAATAAGATAAGGATTAGTTGCCTATTTGGAGCTAGTATATGCAATATCACAGACATACACACACACACACACACACACACACACACACACACACACACACACACACACACACACACACACACACACACTCAAATCACTGCAACACATGTAGGCAGATGATTCTATCATAGTCCATTTGGGTTTAAATGACCTGAGAGATACCTCAATGGGCTATATGAAAAGGGACATTATGGATCTCTCTGAATGTGTGTCACAAACAGGACTGTGCCTTGCATTGAGCAGCATTCCACCTTCACCAAAGATAATGCTACAATATGAAGAGAAAGTGATTGATTTTTATAACTGCCTTACTTTCTAGTGTCACTCTAGGGAATCCAGTATCTATCAGCATAAGAGGACATAGTTAACAGACTACATTGCTTTGCCATGGATGGTCTGCTCCTGTCTCCCTAGGCTTTCAGATGTTGGCTAAAACTTTATCCACCCCTTAGAGCCTTTTTTGGCAATGTCAACATGACAAAATTACCAACATAGCAAAAAAAAAAAAAAAAAAAAAAAAAATTCAAAGCAACTTTAAGGTGTTACTGCTAAATGCTAGGAGCCTAAACAAAAAAAAATCCACACCCTACAATGTGTCTTCACTCTGGAAAATGTAAAAATCTGTGGTGTTACCATGACTTGGTTTAAAGCCACAGAAAGTACTCTGTCAGTGTAAGGGTACAGTGCCTTCTACACATTCAAACTATCAGCAGCATAGACAGGGACTAAAGGTGGCGGTGTCTTGATTTACATTAACAGTAAATACAATTCCAGGTTAGTTAAGCAGGATGAGGCCCTGTATTTCATTCACATCCATGTCTCCAAAGACAAGGTTCCTTACAATGTCCTGCCCAGCTACAGGTTACCTTCTATGACCCACAAAGCTCACAACTCTAATCTAGACCTACTAGAGGGACTCTCCATATAACCAAATACCCTACTCATGGGAGCCTTTAACTACCCCTCTATAGATTGGGTAATATACATTCCCTCTTACTCACAAGCACAATGTTTCCTGAACTTCATTAGCACAAACACCCTGGACAAGATAGTGTGCACCCAACCAGAGCATTAAATATACTGAACTTAGTACTCACCAGCACAGGAGAGCATATCTCTCCCAACTATCAACAAGGAGGAGGCCCTAGTAGTGTGCATTAAGGCCAAAAACAATATTTCAATGTGCCCCAATAATATCACCATGTGCCCCAATAATATCCCCAGTTACCTGCTAAATAGCATAAAACATGACCTAAAGGGACCTCTTGAGGTACTCTGCAACTACAGTCTCAAAAGAAGTTACCTGTCTGGTGAATGGAGGGCTGCAAAGGTCATCTGTTTTTATAAATGTGGACCATCAACTGCCCTTGAGGACTAAAGACCCATCAGTCTGATAAGTCTAATATGTAAAGCCATGATACAAATTATCATGGAAAAGATAAGCAAGGAAATTGGCAACCTACAGACACTGGACCCATTCCAGTTTAGCATTGTTACAGGAAGGTCTTGCCTACTCAATTTGGTAGACTTCTTCTAGAGGGTTACCAAGGCTATGGATGAGGGGAAAAGGGTGCATACTACCTACTTTAACCTTTGCAAGGCATTCAGTACAATAGCCCTTTCAGAAATTGCTACCAAACTCTCAGAACTAGGCATAATGCCTACATAACTCATAGGATTGCTGTCTGGTGCACAGATAGGACCCAAGAAGCCAGGATCTGTTAGACAACCTACACAAGGAGACTGGTCAACAATGGAGTATGCCTGGGCTCTATGTTGGGCCAGCTGCTATTTGTCATCTACTTCTCAGAAGTCAAGGCTAATGTCAAAGGCCTCTGTCTCATCAAGTTCACAGATGACTGTAAATTGGGAGCTATCATAGCTTCCCCTAAGGATACCAACATCTTACAATAGGGTCTAACAAAACCAAATGGCTGGTGCCAAAGCCACGGATTAAAACTCAATGCAAAAAAAATGTATTATAGTTCCCTTTGGGAAATCATCTACCTAAGCTAATTACCCCATCGATAAAATGCCCCTATGAGTTGACCCAATACCTAGGGATATGGGAACATGTGTCGACAGTAATCTGGCCTTCAGCCAACATGTTGCCAAGACTATAAGAAAATCATTCTAATATTTTCTCCCTCATAAGCAAGGGTATGGCATCCAGGTCCAATGTAGTTATAGTACCACTCTACTCAGCCCTTATTAGATCCATCATTGAGTACAATGCCTCCTTTGCCATGTACCTAAGCAGGCACTGGCAACAGTTAAAATGTCCTCAAAGGTTCCTAACAGAAGAATCTTGAGTATGAATACCCTGTCCTATACAGATCATTTTAAGGCCCTCTCTTGGTACTCAGTCTCATGCAAGTTAGTAAGAGGTGATCTATGCCTGGCATAAAAGGGATCCTCATATACATCGCTGTTGGATCTCTTGCATATCCAGAAAAAAAGAGCACCAAAAACACTAGATTCAGGAACATTAACTTTGCCTACAACATAAATAGAACATGCTGGAGAGACTGATATATGTGTCAAAGTATCCCCAAGCTATGGAATAAGCTCCCCATCTATACCAGGCAGAGTTCTTTGCTGACCTTATTCAGGCAAAACCTTCATCATTTGAAAGGGAATCACAAATTCACTCCTGGCCTCCATGTCTTTGATGGACAGAGGTTCCTCAGGAAGTAAATTAATCCCCAAATAACATACTCCCCACATAACCCTTAGCTACCTCCTTGCAAACATACCCCAACCCCAAGGAATTCGGGGACAAAACTGGATTGCATTGCACAGCTAGGCTTGTAAAGACCATAGTAATTATTTGCCTATTATAACCTATGAACCTAAGAACTTATAAAAAGTTCACCAGCTTAAAAACATTAAGCTATCAGAAATTATTGGAAACACCGTATTCAGCATCTTAGAGACTCTTGAGGGGAGATCTCTGCTATATTATATTCCTGCAAATGGCACAGTGGTGCAGTGGTAGTGTTGTCGCCTCAGAGCAAGAGGTTCTCTGGTTTGATTCTCAGCTGGAGTGCCTTCTGTGTGGATTCTGCATGTTCTCCCTGCATTCATGTGGGTTTCCTCCAGGTGCTCCGATTTCCTCCCCCGTTACAAAGACATGGTTCTGGAGCATTTCTCACCAGGCCTCCACTGAAAATTGGCTCATTCCAAGTCGGGCTTTCCCAGTTAGCAAATGTAAAATAAATAAATAAATACAAAATGAGTAATCCCAAAATATCAGAACAAGGGATATAAATCTTAATCAGCAGCTAAATAAAATAAAGTGGAGAGAATGGCTCATTACACAGCATCTTCCACACCTCCAGACAGACTGCCTTGACAAATTAAAGAATGTGAAAATTATCTTCCTTCAATCAGGAACTAGATGGTTGGATGGATGGATGGATGGATGGATGGATGGATGGATGAATGGATGGATGGGTGTACACAAATTCACTCCTGGCCTGACCATTCTGACCCTCCTCAAGAGGGGAAGTTCAGTATGAGGTTGGGTACTGGCAAGGAAGAAATGGTCTTAAGATGCAATTGCATTGTATGGTAATAAATACATAAATAAATTAATATCCTCAGGAAATAGTGGCACATTCAGAAGGGATAAAATGATAGCCTATGAAACGTGATTTCTGAATTGTGGGAAGCACAGTAGTTGCTGCTCAGAAGTGTGATGCATGTATTAAGGCAGGTGTCTTGCTGAACTGTATGGCAACAGGATGTCAGACACATGCTTAAGGACCTAGTATACTTTTCATATTACAGCTGTATGATAGCAAAATTAAACAATTCAGGGTACTTGGTCTAATTTATCTATGTGTCACATGAAGAGGCATAAAGTCGTGGAGTTAGAGAACATACCAACATTGTGTATGCCAACTTGTCTACATCTTGGAAGCTATTTGGGAGCTCTAGAAAGCAGTGTTTGGATAAATAGCAGAACCGTTTAGACGTACAGGCAGATGTGAGGAACTACACATAATCTGCAAGTGTTTAGTATGCTGTCTTCATTTATCTTCTTCATGATGTGTGCCATTACACAACAATTCAGTTTACATATGGGTTACTAATAGAAATGCGCATACCTGTATGTGCTATGCACATGTATAGAAATGTGCATACCTGTATGTGCTATGCACATGTATAGAAATGTGCATACCTGTATGTGCTATGCACATGTAGACTGCAGCAGTAACAAGTTATGCCTTGTGCACAATACGTGGGTGTGCATGGTCTTGTTGCAACAGTTTTATGCCTGCATGTTATAATCTCCAAATTCAACACTGGTTTAACACTCCTGTCCCTTGGTGATAAAGGAAGCATGTACATTTCTCAACATATACTTGTTTGGCCTACCTCTGTGTTATTTGTATGCAAAATATAATGGCTAAAAGCTACCATGAGAATATAAAGCTAAGCGTCTTGGATCAGAAGTCTAGTAAATACCTATGAATTTATGAACCCATGCTTCCCACTATAATAGTATATAGTTGAGTCACCTGCTTCTTCCTAGATGTCCCTGTAAGTTGATCCCAGGAAAAATATTATCCATTATACATACCTGTAGGTTCAAGCAAAGAAGCGGAACCCTGCAGGGGGGTACATATGCGCCAGTGTGTGGCAGGTATAGGCTTTATGTGTTTCTATAGCTTTCCTCTCTAGCCACTATCTGGCACTCCCTCTATAGTTTTACATATCCAAAAATGTTGTGGATGCCAGAGGTCAGATAAAGTAATCTCATTTGAAATAATATTCTGCTACAGGCATTCAGGATCCATGTGTTGTGTGGCACATGTTAGGTAGAGGTAGTGTAAACCATTTTTACTGGTCCAGATGTGGCCCAGTCAATAATAACATGAGCATTGTGGGGGCCTGAGTAGAATCACATACCACAGCAATATGTTGTATGAATATTACTGACATTATATGATGTTCAAAGGCAAAGAAGCACATTCCACAGATGTTGAGAAGTCAATCAAAGGGAGTAGGGCACCCACGATGTAAAATGTATAACAAAGACAGGGGGTGTATTATTGTCAAAGGGAACACAGTACTGGGATCATTCATGCAGGAGTGGACACTGGCATCAGTATGGACCAACCCTTCACACATGTTGCTGGATGGTGCACCAGATTAGTAACAGGTATGTCAGATTTTTTAATTTGTTTGCATCATGTTACATATAGACTGTATTTCGACACATACACACTTTTTAGGATTTATCATAGGAACATCAGGTGTTCACATATGTCAAGATGTTAAAGAATGTAGACTGGGATTGTATGGCATGTCTTACATGGAAACTGTTAGCAGGCATGTCACAGAATCATGTCTGCAGCCCAATAAGTAGTGTTCACTATGGTGTATCCTTTGCTGTGTATTACAGGATAAACACTATAATGATGACACATGCAGAGGATTGGAAAGGACAATATGCTGATTGATACACAAATACCTGAGTCACATGCAGATAAAGCAGTGGTACATGTCTATGTCCATCCTTGTTGGGCATCTATCTGCAGTTACCTCACCCACAAATAAACCCAAACCTGTTCAGTCTGAGTTTTCAATGATTCTAGTGGGAAAGGGGTCTCTCATAGCTGCAAGCTACAGCAATTTTCCAGCTAGTGGCTACAGCTGATGTTTAGCACACCAAATCTGATGTGAACATACTGACCATAGTGCCAGGGTATGTGACACCATCACATGTCACAACTGGCCCATGACTTGTGACCTGCACTCGGAATCAATCAGTGAATGTGCCAGAGTATCATCCAACTATATTGTCTCCAGTGTGGGACAAGCCCCCTCATGGCTGAAACAGCTATGCTTCACCAGGGGCTGCAGCTGCTGTTGCATGAGTTAAATGTGATGTTAGTATTTGCACCATAGTGCAGCCTTGAAGGGATGCCTGATTGTATTGCATGTCACCATTGACCTCTGATGTAAGAGCTGTCCTTTGGAACAAATAACATGTGTAACTACTGGCCAGTCCAATAGGGAGATGATTGTTATTGTGAGCTGCATTCATGAGGATGTTACCTAGAACTACTAGCAGTTCCAAGAGGACATGAAGTTCAGGGACTCTGTAAAGTTTGGTCTTATGATGTCTATGGTGGTGCATATTGCTTCTATGTCTACCTGTATGTGGCAGATTGCCACTGCCACCACTGCCACTAACCCTAGTAAACCTGAAAGCATTGTCCAAGGTCAAGATAGGGGCTTGCAGGATATACAGTCCTTACCTAAGTCAAAAAATGTACAACACTCTGGTACCTCTCATCATGGCCAGTGATGACACCTGGCCTTCGCTGGCAGGACATCTCAGCAGTGACTCCATCCTGGTCATGGTCCTTCAGTCATACACAATCACTGTGACAGTAGATGCTGAGTGGTACTACAACAAATCAGGAAAATGACCCAGCTCACAGCGCCTAATGGCATCTCAACCCACTGCAGGAGGATGTTAGACCTGACACAAGGAACCAATCACAGAAAGAACCTTGTCTCTGCTTCCTGTGACTTGCTTCCCCATCTGGTACTTGTGGATGCCCCTTAAGTCACTAAATCCCTTGACACCTGTACACATCATAACTGTAACCCACTCTATGTTCTCTCCTGTGGTAGATGTTGAGATGTCTGAGGCACAGTGCAGCCCAACTATGCTCAGACCAGCATAATCTAATATTAATATTGAATGTATCATGTTTGATATGCGGGACACTGCTCTGTCATTGTCTGCTTAATAAGGCTCCACAGTTCTAGATTAAATGTTGTTGCTTCACTTGTGTTGCTATGTATTGTGTCAATTGGTGTCTGAATGGCTGTTGTACAGCTACTGCTTGTTCCTGCTCCATCTCTCTGTCTCTGTCTCTCTTATTACTAATGATTTTGATGAACCTTCTGTACTAGTCATGTGTGTGTGTGTGTGTGGGGGGGTTGTGTGTGTGTGTGGACTGACTGTATTATTAGGCTGGCATGCCTGTTTTCTCAAGATCATGTGATGTAGCATGGAAAATTCTCAAAACATCCTGCAGGTTCATAATATAATGTCCCCAAGATGTATCAAGGCTGTGGAAGTGGGCCTTTACCTGGCCAAGCACATTGAAATGTTATGGGTTTTCTGCATATTTAATGCAGAGCTGGAGTTTGGCAACACTCTGTTGGTTCATTTGTCAGGGCTCCTGCAGGTATCCATCATCACATGCAAAACATTTGTCAGTGGTTTACTATATATGCACTAATTTATATTTAATTTAACCAGTTAGATGGCTCTGTTGAATGTTACCTTGCAAAAAGTGGTGACAAATAACATGAATGACATGTATATGAAGTACGTGAAATGCTCTAGCTGTGCAGATAAATTATTTATTATCTCATGTTCATTACAGGTTACCTTGCAGTATAATAAATGGTAGACTTTCCTGTAAACATATCTCTGTTACTGTTGGTTAGGTATGCCCTTTATTGCTACAATTGAGCATTTTCTGGAGTTCGTATCTCAAGAAGGTGAGCAATGTCATGGAGGCCACGCATAGTTCTGGCTCTCTCCTCTGGTGGACAGGAAACCAGAAATAATATTCCACATTTCAAAGCATAACTTCAAGGACATTTTCCCTATTCCTGAGGCAGAAGCATAAGAAATATCTAACATGTCCCCTACTTGTCTCTGAAAGGTCCCTGAAGCTGTAATAGTAAGCACTATACATATCTTGGTCTCCAAATGGTTAGAAAGGCTACATGTTCCTGTAGATTCTGCATGTGGATGGTTCATGTTAACCAAATGTTGTACAATGCCCCAGTCTATGATGAACTGATTAATAATCCTTTGGCCAGTAAAATTATGGCATGATACCAGCTGCTCTTACCATTTCTGTTACTCCCTGTTACCTTCTCATGTATGTGGATGAAAAGTGACAGTGGTAGTAACTAATAGATGCTAATATACAACCGCATCTGCAAATCCAAGTATTTTTGCCATCTGCAACTCTAGTACTTTAAGTATTTTCGGCTATTTTATGGTCTGGTACAGATGCTGAGGAATTTTGCTAATGTGCAATTTTGAATTATGACTACGTTCACCTTGTATATTATTGCATTTCATTATGGCCTTATTTCTCTACCTGCCTTAATTTGCATGTCATTATGCTGTCATTTGCATATATTCTTCACAGTACACTTCAGTTTGCTGTGCCATAGTGACAGTTAACACTATGAATTTTTACTAGCCTGTGCAACGATACATTTCCTGTGCAGCCATGCTCTGCATAGTAAATAACTTGTTTATGGATCCCTGCCTACCTCCAACTTAAGAATAATCAGATCACAGCAGATCATATGCATTCAGGAAAACCAATATTTATATTTTTGTATCTTTAACAAAGGAATAGATAATCAGTTTCTGCTAAGTGATGTCAGTTGCAATTTAATTTACATGCATGCAGAGAGCTTCTGAGCTATGCAAACTGCAGAAAAGGAAGCCAAATAATAATATATACAAATATACAATGTATAAATGAAAGCTGAAAGAATTAAGTGGAGGATGAGAAGCTAAAGTTAGAAATGCAACATAAAGGAAGAACAAACAAGCAGCAAGTATATGAAGGCTATTAGATTTAAATGAAGTGAAAGACACTCACTGAAGAAAATATTCTGCAGGTCTTACTGTCCAACAAGGAAAATAATGCTTCTGTCAACCATCAAAAGTCCAGCATTTATACAGATACCTTGTCCATTGTTAAGTGTCCAAAGAAAAATATAGATCAAAATAGAAAAGTGTTATCCTCAAAGAACCCTCAACAAAAATTATTTTTTGTTTAACTGGAATAAAGTGAGAAAGTTAAAAGATAGCAACAGTCATTATAAATAAAGTCTGACAAGCAGAGTGTTATTTTACATACATTAAAATCCAAAAGCAATGGGAGTGAAAAATTAAAGTTACGACAGAACCTTATCCCTTCATAGCTCAAACTGATAATTTTACAGTGAAAAGTGAAATGCACAGGAGAAAAAACATTTTCTTAAGGAAGAAAATGACAGTAATTTTACTTTCACATTCAAATTTTCTGACAGCAAGGCATGACTTCTTGTTAATTTCCATCAGGTGATGTGTACAATGTGCACATATGTTCATTAATATTAATAAAGCAGTGCTTTGATTTTGCCCTTATATATCATTAAATCATTTGTTTATTTTTTTACCAACTACTCATTTAATCCAATCCAGGATTGTGGAGAATTGGAGTCTATCCCAGTATTCACTCGATGCAATACAAAAGCAAGAATTATTCCTGATCAGATCACCAACCCTTCACAAGGTACGCACGCTCACACACACATGTGCGTGTGCACACACACACACACACACACACACACACACACACACACACACACACACACACACACACACACACACACACACACACACACACACACACCTATGCACATCTTTGATATGTGGTTTACAAATTGGAGCACCTGACAAAAAGCCATGTTAGCCTACTGAAGACCTGCCGATGGCAAACACAGCCATTCTAGCCAAGAACCATACTGTAAAAATCAAGGAATATGAGGCAGCAAGTCTAACCATTGCACCACTGTGCCATAGATCTGCAAGTCATAATATGCCTTGTATTCATTCTCATACTGTCCTGCTGCAGCTGCTGTCTTACAGAATCAATGTGGTGGACTGTTGCGTGTATGCAAACCAACACAATAAAGATCATCTGCTATTATTAGAAACATTATAACTTTGCTGCAACACCTTACTACTCAATATATTACCGAATACTGAAAAGTTATAGCACTGAATTTTGTGCCAGCACAACTTACAAGCTCAGTTTATGAGTAATTAAACATCACGATTACACAGATTCTTAAAACAGATGCATTTGTGGTTTTAACATACCTTTCTATGCTTGCAACTTCATACCTGTTTCCTAAAATACTCCCTTACTGTTTTATTTCCTCATTATATAATTGCTTCCAAAGCTAGTAAGTTAGGCACACCTGTGATAGTAACCTCTTCAGCATCTAATATGTGAACACACACAACACACACACACACACACACACACACACACACACACACACACACACACACACACACACACACACACAGATACACACACACACATATACACAGCAGTATGGTTACACTATGGCATAACTCTAACAAAATATGCTGATATGCTGAGAGACTAATAAAGTCCATAGCACTTGGAAGATCTTCTTCTCCTTTCGGCTTTTTCTGGTTAGGAGTCGCCACAGCAGATCACCTGTCCGCTCATGTTTGGCAGTGGAGTTTTTACGGTGTCGAGTTGCTAGCCCAGCACCCAACCTTCCACAGAAGGTACACACATGCACGCACTCACTCCTAGGGCCAATTTAGAGTGTCCAATCCACCTACAGCATGTTTTTGGGAGGAAACCGGAGCACCCAGAGGAAACCCACGTGACCACAGGGAGGACATGCAGACTCCACACAGAAGGCACCCCAGACGAGGATCAAACCAGAAAGCTTCTTGCTGTGAGGCAGCAACGCTAACCACTGCACCACCGTGGCCGCCCTAGCACTTGGAAGAAAGCTATGCAAAATATAAAGGATTAAGATCAGGTCTCTGAACATAAACAACTTATTATGAACTCAAGGCATGGATACCAAGCAATTCACCATGAGAACAAAACTCGAGAGATGAATCTTGCCATCTATGTCAAAGACACATCATAAAGAATTTTTATTTGTGAGATGTAATCATAATTCTTTGTAGTGCATGGAGCTTTTTATGGTTCATGTACTACAGGTTACAAGAAAAAAGGTATAGTAGGACATAGTGTTTTACTAATTTTCAAAGCCTTTGAGAACTGGTAAAACACTTTTGCTCTGTCAGACAATAGTCAGAAATGAAGTGTCTCTCTGTAGAGCAAACAGCTTTAAAAACTAGAGACTTTGTTTTTCCACAGGTTTTGTTAATGAGTGTGGCGGACTAATGTTTTAACAGCTTTTAATAGCTGTTTACCTGCTGATGGTGTTCACTGCTAGCTAACACTCTCACCTATTCATCTTTAGCAGAAGGCGTGATCTTATTCCTTAGTGGTGCTTATCAAAGCCTTGTTAACCAACTTTCTGACATCATAAAGATGTTTAACAAGCTTGCTTTTGCCTGATATCAGAATATTAAGCATAATTCTACTGCTCAATGAACTACAGGTGCATTTAGTGGCCAATTCTACTGAGTTTATAAGGATAATAATAATAAAAATGTCCTTGGGAATTTGGTGGTGTAAGTTATTTGTGACAGTACTTCATGACAGTCAGACTGAAGGGGATACCTATAGCAGTAAATTGAGTAGTACATATTAAGCTAGGAGATTAAGCAAGAAGTTTCATGGGAGGAGTAAGGGGTATGTTGATGAAATGTAAAGATGATGGGGGATGCTTAAAGGGGAAGGGAAGAAAAAAAGTTACTGATGCAAATAAAGGTCTTATATCTGGTCTTAATTAGCCTTAAAAGCTATAGAGGAGTGAATAATGAAGTAGATTTACAAAGTTATGGAAGAGTCTGTATTTGTATGTGGTTGTTAATTGTGAATAAGAGAAGAGAAGAGAAAAGAAGGCAAGAGAAAGAGAATAGTGTGAGGGGATACACCAAGAATTAGGGAAATAGTATTTTCCTTATGGTTTATTTGTTATGCTTTATGTTGGCTTCATGGTGTCATTCTGACCAGATATTCCTCTGTCGGGCACCATATGCTAAGCATGTATATATGGCTTTCTATACATCGCATTTTGCTCTTTTAGATTCTATTGCCTAGGTGTTATTTCATCTTGAAAATGAACCTGGACCTCTAACTACATTATGTTATAAGTCTGGCATTATGTTATGTCAGTTTTAACATTTCTGAACTTGTCTTCACTTACTCATAATCTACACCATGAAAAAAAGTTTCAGAGAACCTTATAGCTCTGTTTTCCTAAATATGAAATAACTAAGGAATAATCCTACCTTGCAAGGACATCCTGAAACAATTCTCCTAACTACGACGTAAAATAACAGCATCAAATATCTTCAAATTAGATTGTAGCTCTGTTTTCCAACATATAATGTAAAACTTGAAACATCAGCCATTGCTGAAATGTCAGACATTGCTGAAAATTCAGACATTGCTTTCTCTTGGGCTGTCACACTTGATTTTTTTTATAACTTCAGGGTGCTTTTAGTGGTCTCACAGTCAGGCTCCATAATATTATTGTGTTCCTTTATCCTGACAAATTAGTGTTCATACAAGGTAGCCTACTTATAATCTCTTCCTCCCTCTCTCTTACTATCCTGCCCTTCCACTAATCTTTCCTCCCACTCTCCTCATATGATCCCTCCCTCTTGCTAATTTCTCTTCCTCCCTCTTATTATCTCTATCCCATCTAACTGTCTCCTACCAAAAAAAAAAAAACTTCCATAGTATCTACTTGGCTGAGCTTCTATGTCAGCTTACCATGTATGATGTAGATATGATAGTCAATTGTACATACAGTGTTTACCTTCTACTATGTAAAAATGCTTAGTCATCTGCCTCATCATAATGTCTCTACTACTTGTATTTCTATCCCACTGTTATTGCACCTTTAATATTGTATACTGTACTTCACTGCTTACACTGCTTATAAAGTTTGTACATTACAGTTAGTAACTGGAGCTTTTCTTCCTGGGCCTCTACTGAAAATGGCTTCTTTCTGACCCAGTCGGACCATCCCAGTAAACAAAAGTCAAAAAAATAAATATATCATTAGTAATCAGTTTTTACACAATTTCTCCAAAATGATTAGGTGTTGCTATTTCACCCTTGCCACAATCAAAGCTGGTTTGGGGTAGAATGCCCAAATTCTATTAAGCCAACAGTTGTGATGGTCTTCAGTCCATACAATCCATCTCTATTGAAGGAAACAGCAGTCAAACACTTGAGCTAACTGAATTCAGTTGTCTGCCTTTAAAAGCATCAGTGTCACTAGAATCCAATAATTCAATCAAATCAGGGTCTGAGAAACATCTGACAAAAAATTCTGAGGTACCTCACATGCTCTAAATGTCTGCAACTAAACTACTGTTCTTCTGATTAGGAGGGTGAGTGGGAAGGGTTGGGAAGAGTGGCCTAATGGTTAAGGTCTTTGCCTTACAAACACAAGGTGCAGGGTTTGAGTCTCACAAGGGATAATTGGCTAGGCTTAAAATGGCTCGCAAAGGCAGTTAGCTTAGTACTAATCTATGAACCTGATTTCTACCTGACGATTAATACTTTTTGACATAAGTGTCAAGATAATGATTTTTTCACTCTCAGTTAAGTTATAACTTGTCTTACAACTCTGTTGAATAGAGCCTTTATTAAGATGAACAATGGGTTTTCATACCTACACAGATTAAACCAAACTATCTGTGTTTTGACTATAGCTTTGTAACTTCCATTATCCCAAGTCAAAGCTGATAAAGATCTATTTATATGTGTCAACTCATCAAGCTAACAAATAGGGAAATAATGGCTGCTGGGTTATAGACCTAACTCACTGAATAGTGTAAAAGCAAAAATTGTGCTACAATGTCATCAAAGGTCATTTCCAAAACAGTAACTAGTTATTATTAAATACTATAGAAATACAAAGGTTCAAGCTGATATAAATAATGTGAGCATTGTGAGAAATGACCAAATTAAACACATGGATGAAAATATGTTTTAATGTATTCATCTATTTGGTAGTTGGTTAAATGCCTGGATTCTTACAGATCTTTTTCAACAAGTCAGATGTTAAATATAAGAATGAAAAAATATTGTAAATTGAAGACAAAAATGTGTAGCATAACAAATAATATTCCTTACCCTTTATGGTAAGGGACAAGGAGTCTGAAGATAATAGTGAGGAATGAAGATTTTTGTTGCAAATGGCTACTTACACAGAATGTATACATAGCATGTGATACTATGTATCTAAGAAGAATAGCCTTAGTATAAGAGATCAGAGAAGGAAGCTGGTTCATGCATCCATTTCAAGCCAGACTGCTCCTTAATGAGATACACAGCTGTATTCCTTTTGAGGTAAGAAAAGTATTAGGCAGTTTATACAGATTATGTGGGTCTGAAATCTAGAAGAGTTGGATATGGAGGCAGAGACAATAATGGGAAACCCATTTTCCACTAAAGGGATCAGGTCTCTTTTGCCAAAAACTCTTAGATCAATTGTAGACAGAAGTCTGCTGATTGTGCTTTAAGTGTAAGGTGGACATATTTTTCCTTTAATAGCTGCTGCTGTGTAATATTTGTAAAAAATAAAGTAATGACCCTGCATTTAAACACTTTCAAGTATACACATACTTTTTCTCATATTTATTTTTATACAAGCTGTACCTTTCCAAACTCAAATATACCTCACAACATATACTTTTACAAAACTTTCATTATAAATCATACATGCAAGCAGTGCATATAAGTTTTAGCATTACTGTCAAATGTTTGACATTATTTTTGTCAGTTTAGTTCTATACCTTTCATGATAGTGGACAAGAAAAGCAGTACGTAGAGAAATGCAAGGGTAAATTTTAATTAGATAATGTGGTTTATGCATAGTATTAATAAAAATTAATATATTTATTCAGCTTAAATGTTGTATTCAGGCATAAGCATAATGTATACAAACCTGGCTGCATAAAGATGAGGCATGCAAATATACAGCTATTACTGAATATATCTGAGAGATGTTAGCAAGCTAAGATAAAACCCTGGCTAACAAGAGCCTGAAAGTATATATATGTCTGAACCATATAGCAACATCTTCCATCTCAAAGTTTGGATGTCTTGTTTATAGGTCACAAGTTTTTATGACCAAAGACACCATAAAGAAACTCAGTCATACTATCCAGTCATAGCCAGCCTTAGACATAGGCCAACTAGATGGCCACCTAGTGCACCACTCTAGCAGGGGCTCTTTTCTGGTAATCTGGATGGTGTAGGTAGACTAGGATGGGGGCACCATGTGGTGTTGAGGAGGCACTGTGAAGACTTTTTGCCTAGTGCACCAGTTAACCAAAGGCCAACCCATTATCCAGTATTGGTGTGAGATTAATTGTTTTCCCCATTATGTATATTTTCCACACATATCCCAGGAACACATATGTGACTGCCCATCCAGTCATGTAGGCTGGTTATATAGACTGCCAAGGAATTATTCTGCTTTCTATGTAAGTCCGCCCCATTACAGAAATAAGAGATATGCTGAGTTAAGGATGCTTTATGCTACTTGGTATTGCTCATGTGTCAGGCAGTACAGGTTTATGCTTCTAAGGCAGGCATTTGCTTTCCACCAGCTTTATTTAGGGGGACAGAGTATAAAGAGTGCAGGGTCATTCATACCATAGAAATCTGAGCAGACATCACCCCTCATGACCCTAAATGACAGCGAGTAGAGGGATAAAGCTTTTAGTTTACCAGCATAGCTAAGGATATTAAGACTTTGAGATCTTTTATAGTGAGAAAACATTGTGGCCTCTTGAGTTGATATAGTTGCTTAGCAAAATATATGCCTCTGTGAGGTAAAATAGAAATCTTTCACTTCATATATTACAACTTCTTCAATCTTTTACTAAACTAAACATTCCATATAGGATGCGTATCATTTTTCTGGCACATATGTATTTGCATAAAACTTCTTTACTCAAATGAGACTATACTTAAATGAGAAATGCAAACTCTTTCCTAAAAAGCAATGTACAGCACTTCATCTGAGCTACAACAACTAAACAGAGTGTCTTATCTAACCTATTCCACTGCAAATATTTAACAAAAGAGACACTTATGAAAAATTAATCCAGCAAGACAGAAGGACTCCAAAATGGCCAGTTTCTATAAAACACTTTTATTGTCGACACCACAAGCGCTTTCACAGACTAAGCTACTTCTTCAGGTAATGTCTCTCAAACTAAAAAACTCAGTTTAAATACCATATGCTACCTCCCTTGATTAATCATGTAACATAAAGGCACTCAAATTATTTAAACAAACAGTCTCATAAAAGCATATGCATAGCACCTAAGTACAAAAATCATAATACATTCATAAAAATGCATATGTAACATATATATATATATATATATGTAAAACAATAAAAATACAATAATACAAAGGCAACAAACATTCAACGTCTGAGGTTCCTAGATTTCAGCTTAGGTTTTATAGGGACCACATCATTGAGTGCATGCCCACTAACACCTCTCAGTCGAATAATCCACTTAGACTCAAGCTGCTCAGTACTATTCCTGATGTCATCTCCTCTTAATGTCTCATGGACTCTCCCTATAACCAAGAACTTAAAAGTGTGCTCAGTACCACTGGCAATGACATGTTTTGCAAGGGCAGCAAAGCACTGATATCAAGCAATAAATCCAAAAACAAGAGCAGTTGAGTTGAAATACCTTTATAACAAACGACAAAGCTTTCAGGTTCAAAAACCCTTTCTCAATGTTTACAATAGGTATAAGGTAACACCCATTTTTATACATACTAACTAGATCATATGACCTGCAGCCATCATCACATGTCCAGGAAATTATACAATATAAAATGTAAAACACTAAATGCTAAACAGGTTATAATAACATCAATTATATACACAAAAACTTGAGCATAAACATACAAAACATATATATCTCAATGAAAAAGTATACTGAATATTAAATATTAGTAACTTTCATAATATATCAATAAAAATAAAAATAATGATAATAATCATAAAAATTGTGCAATTTAAGCATACCTTTAATTTATTAATAAGTTTAAAAGTAAAATTAAAAATTTTTTAAATTACTTTAACCTTGTCTGTTGTATTCTTTGCAATACAGGTTTTAGAGATACAGAAGCATTTATACCAGGGTATATATCAGCCGACAATCTAATTATCCATTCATATTCCCTCAGATCCAAGGAATTAGATAAGTCCCCTCCCCTGGGTGATGCACTAACACAGTCTATAACTTGAAATTTAAAACAATGTGAAGTGCCCTTGTCAAGTATATGCTTATACAACGCATTGTTCTCATTAGAAAGCCTAATATTGGACTTGTGCTCCGTTATTCGTTCTTTGAGCTTTCTAGTGGTTTTACCCACATAGAAACAAGGACATACTTGACATGTAGCTATGTACACAACACTACTAGTTGTGCAGGTGGCATATCCAAAGAACCTATATTCTTTTCCTGTCATAGGATGTTTAAACTTGTCCACTTCATGTGTATCACTGCTTTTTAATAAGTCGTTACAGCAACTACAGTTGCAGCAAGCAAATGTACCATGCTTAGCTGCTACTATTTTTCTTAGCTTCCAATCATAGAAATCCTTATAGCCAAGAATGTTTTTTAAAGTTCGCATGTTTTTATAACTAAAATAAGGTTTTTCTCCAACAACTAGTTTTATATCCTCTTGTGCCATTAGTACCCTCCAGTATCTGAATATTATCTTATTTATTTTATTCGTATATAAATTAAAAGATGTTATGAATCTCAACTTGTTGTTAGGCATAGGTGTATTAGTATTTTCAAGTGCCCTTGTTGATTCTCTCCTAAAGGTAGGTTCATATAAACTTTCTCTATTTGATATAATGTATTCTTTAGTTTCCTCCAATAGATACATGGGGTAACCACTAGCCCTAAGCTCTTCTTGGGTTTCATTTAATTGTTTCATAAACATATCTTGATCTGAATTCAATCTACTGATTCTAGCCATTTGTGCCTTTACTATACCCCTAAATACATGTTTTGCAAGGGCATTAGTTTTATTCCCTTTGCTAACATGATACAGATGTTCCTTTATTCTAAGCTGAAATCTAGGAACCTAAGACACTGAATGTTTGTTGCTTTTGTATTACTATATATATATATATATATATATATATATATATATATATGTTAGATATACATTTTTATGAATGTATTATGATTTTTGTACTTAGGTGCTATCCATATGCTTTTATGAGACTGTTTAAATAATTTGAGTGCCTTGATGTCACATGATTAATCAAGGGAGCAAACTGAGTTTTTTAGTTTAACAGACATTACCTGAAGAAGCAGCTTAGTCTGTGAAAGTGCTTGTGGTATTGACAATAAATGTTTTTTTTTTTTTAAAACTGTCGGTTTTGGAGTCCCTCTGTCTTGCTGGATCAATTTTTTGGTTTTATTTACTGGGACTTCTTTACCAGAAAGGGTTGGTATTTGTGTTTGTTCTGTTTATTACTACTTATTAAAAATGTTGTGAATTTACAATAATTATTTCCAGCCAACAGTAATTCAATGCAAGATGCAGCTTACATTCTATACAAACTGAAAATAGGCTTAGAGATACTATAAAAACTGACAGGATGATACAAAAGCTGGAGTGATTAACAGCCTTTCAGTAGGGAAGGGAATTATACCCCTGCAATTGTTGTAATGACATTAATCCTTAAATAAAGCTAGGCATTGTCAGGATAGATCGAAACAGCCAGTTGACAGAACATCTACATTGGCAAACATAAAAGGAAAAAATTGCCTTTATACTTCAATAAGGTAAAAAAATAGGTACTTACCTGCAGAAGAAACTGTAGTAGGTATTTTAGGAGGTATTGTTGAGAGAATATGGAAGAAGTGTCACCTGCAATTTACACAACCTTTTTAGAACATACCCGTGACATTAGGAATAATAAGCAAACAAATGCACTTGCTAATCATGTTATGTGCACAGATTCTTCTCATTCCTTCAAATTCTTTGTCTTGCAACACATATATAGAAATCTGAGAGGTGGAGATATAGAAAATGTTACAGAGAGCCATGAACAGAAATGGATACTGAAACTTAATGCAGAAAGATACCCAGGCCTCAATGGTACCACCTCTTTGATTCCATTCTTGAAAGCTAGACGCCTTAAACATTGACAGTTTTTATTGTTCATTTTTATTTTTATTGTTACCTTTATTATATTACATTTTATGCATATGCAAATGTATTTTATGCAGTATTTATTCAGCATTTTATCTTATTCATACCATTACTATGCTCATGTTGTAACTGTCTCTTTAAATAACTTTTGGTGTATGACATCATTAATTGATGGGATAATTGTTTTTTTACCTATTTAAACAGTGCTATTCACTTGATCTTTGTCTGATAAAGCAACTATTGTTGCGAAAGCGCTCACCTCTGTCTTTTACTTTTTGTTTTCATTAAACGTTATTGTGTGTTACCTTGGTGCATTGTGTTTATATTTTTACTTATTTTTTTGCACCTTGGTTTTACCCACAGCCGTTTCTTTTTTGTTTCAATTTACACAACCTGTCTATTGAGACAGACAACATTGATAGGCAAATAGATATACAGATAAACAGATAGGTAGATCATGGAATTCTCTCCCTTCCACACTCAGGACAATAACTAACTCAGAAAACTTTAAAACCCAGCTTTTCACTAACTTGCACTCCAAATGGAAATGCTCCTGCTTCCACCCTGTCTAAGTCCTTCTAACTATTACCCGAAGGAATTTTTACTCCTTGCCTCCTTATTCTCCCTAACACCCCAACAACTAATTCCCTGAGCTGTCTCTAGCTCTCTGCAACTCCTTCTGAAGATTCTATATCTATCTATTTTGTAAATATTGTAAATAGCTTCTTATGTCAAATGTATGCTTTTAAATGGTTTCCTTACTTTAACATACTATATCTATCTTCCTTGTAAATATTGTAAATAACCATTTTTGTCAAACTAATGCCTGTAAACTGTTTCCTTACTTTAATCGATTGTTTTGTATAAGTTTGCTACACTTCAATTGTTATGATGATTTTTTTCTAAGAGAATCTCCACAGTACAGCCTTCCTGATACATCATAATTGTCTTTTATCTACTAAGCCTGATACAGAATGTTCATTCATGTAAACTGTACTTTATTTTTGTAACTTACATACTTTTGTATCTTAAATGTTTATGTAATAGTTGCGAGCTTTTCTCCCCGGGCCTCCACTGAAAACGGGCACTCATGGGCCCAGTGGACTACCCTGGTCACCAAACTGAAATAAATAAAATAATAAATAAATAAATAAATGTAATATGTCAGTTGTGTTACCTGCCTTATTGTCACTCATTTGTATTGTCTCATTTATAGTCTTATGTTTTCTTTGCATTCTTATTCATTTGCAATGCTGCTTAGTGTTAAGCACTTTATTATTAAGCAAGTAAACACATTTTTTCAAGAATTTGGAAAGATAAAGATGGATAGATAGATAGATAGATAGATAGATAGATAGATAGATAGATAGATAGATAGATAGATAGATAAAGAAATCACTAGATATCAACAGTGCCAGTGGTGTAACAGATAGAACACACGCTCTTAGTGCAGAAGGTTGAGGGTTCTATTTTCATACCAAGTAGATCAATTGTTTACATTGCAGTGCTGCATAAGGGAGGTACTGTCCTATGGATGGGACATTAAACTGAAAACCCATCTACCTGAGTTGATGGTAGCTCAGGTGGATGTAAGGGAACTCATGGCACCTATTGAAAAGAGTTGAAGGAAATGCCCTGGCCACATTTTCCCTAGTAGCATGAATACCACCTTGAGGCTACCCTGAAAAGAGACAACTAGCCTAGTGGGACTAACCTGGTAAACAAAGGATAAGTACATACAGACAAGTAACCCTCAGATGGCCTGCTACTTTACTACACAAGCTCGGCCACAAGAACATTTAGAATAATATAGCATAGAGAGTTAAAGGTTTGGGTAGCAAATGAACAGCTTCAGTCTGTAGTACTGAATTGTTTTCCATCACCCTTAGAGGTCACACAGAGCTACTGTACTCAGGTCAGCTAGCTAGACCAGTGCTTCTAGTTTGCCATGAAAACAGGTATTTGTCCCTAGTGTGAATGAATGCATAAAAGATGCGCACATAAAAACTATGTGAATCCTAATGAAGTGTGTGATGGTAAGCACAGGAGTATAAACATGATTCATAGAAATCATTAATGCTAGCAAATGGATCACTTATAATGCTGTGCTGCATTATTTAGCATGAGATGGATCAAATGAACAGACTTTTTTTCAAGTGGTTAAGGCAACTAAAAAGCAACACAGCCTGGCTCTCTGAAACAGAAGGATGCAGTCTTTGACTGCAACCAGGGCACCTGGGGTTCATTTATTGGCCCCCCCAATTGAGTAAGCAGGTAAGAAGAGGGGGAAATAAAGGGTGATGCCCATTCACCTCTCCCAGGTGCAGGTGCAGTTTGAAAGCACTCAGAAGCAAAGAGTGCAGTGTGATCTCCCTGGTAAATATTGTAGAGATAGCTCATGTTATATTGGGATGCTTGCAGGTATCACTCCTTATGGATGTGCTGGTTGTCCTCAGTTGTCCCCTGTGGAGGGCTCATTGCACAGTCCTTTCTGATACATCAGTGAGTATGCCCACATAAGGACCAAGAGAAATAACAGGTAATCTGCAACTCCTCCCACTGATGGAAACTGGATGATGACTCCTCCTAATCTGCTCTAACTTAGTGAAATGAGTAAATGGGCTAATAGACTGGCAACTTACCTCTCAATAGTCCAGAAGTTTACTAAGCTTTCAGAATTTTTTCTCACTTGTAAAATTTGTGGTTTTCTGGCAAGTCATTGAGAAATGTAGCCACTAAATAGTGAGATATATTTGAGTTTCAGCTTCATATCCTTTTTTAAAAAATGTCCCTATTACTGTGTGTTTTTGACCCCCCCCCCCCTGTCCGCTATGTTTGACTTTGTCACTGATTCTTGCACTAAGGGGTAAAAGTATGACTGAGAGTGGGGTTGATGGTCAGCAGGCAGGGGGAGGGGCAAAAGCAAACAACTAGTACATATATATGTTTTCACAATATATAATTGTATGTAATTATAATTTGATTGTGAACATTCGTATGTTTCACCTTGTGTAATTGTATGTATGTACTTATATGCAATTTCCTATATGTAATTTCCCTATGGAGCTTTTCTCCCCAGGCCACTGCTGAAAATGGGCTCTGTCCCAGTCGGATTTCCCCAGTTAACAAATGATAAATAAAAAAATAAATAAATAAACAGAGGGCATGCACAATGATTAGCAGCTTCAGTGAAGAGAAACAAAGAGAAGTTTGAAAGACAAACCTACTATTATGTTCATTATGATAAATATGATAGTGGACTTACTAATTACAACCTTCCATATTATACAGGCAATTAGGATATTCTGGATAGCCTGGAGACAAACAAAGTAAAGAACTTCATATGAAAAAGTATTGTCTGAGAAGGAGGTCATGATAAACTAGCCTAACTAATACTTTTGTTTTAAATGCATAAGACATGTAATAAATATACTTTGGTCTCAACAAACTGCTTGACCACCTATGTCATGGGGGAGAGTTGAAAATCTTTCCTAAACTTGTTTTTTTTTAAAAAAATATATAGAAAAAGGAGACAAAAACTGTATAAACAAAATAGAAAGTGGATGTTTTTAAAATGGAATAGAGACAAAACATTGGAGGGACATGACAGAATCTGCGACTTCTTTTGCTCACTTATTTGACTTTAGAAATAGTCCAGGATATTGCAATATGACAAAAGTTTACATCTTGTCTAACAATACTACAGTACCAGGCAACATAGACTGAAGGAGAAATCAGGGCTCCAGCCATATGGATTGCCTGACTGTAAAGAAATACCAAGATGTGGCTGAGCGATTAAGATGAACTTGTCAATAAACTGCTTGCTGAAGTTTTCTCTATGAGCACTACTACAGGTGCTGGTTTAAATAGTTTGTCACTTCACCTATTTGGTTCTAAGTTTGTGATTAAGATGGCCGCCAAAACCTAAACACACTTTCACTCAGCTCCTGTCAATTTAATTTACTCGAGTACCCAGTCATCAAATATCAATAATCCTAATAAAATCTTGTAATATCTGAATCTGGATTGTATCACTTTTAGCAGAACTTTATCTTAGGCTCAAAACCAGCAAATGCTGTACAGATTACAGAGGCTTAGCATTTCATGAAGAATTATATTCTGAGTGCTGCTTGGATGTCTGCAAACCTCATGCTTGTCAAAGGCCTGCAATTTAAAGAGATCTCTACTAATTGAAAAGAAACTGTGTTAAGCATTCTGGTACTTTTTATTAATAATTGCTGTTTTATTTTGCAAAAGCAGTTTAATTCCAAGATGGGAGACACAGAGCAGATGGGTACTCAAACTACCAAAACTAAATTCTGTGTGGTGAGTTTTCCTGAGAAAGAATTTATTTCCAAGGGAAACAAACTGGCTCTTAAAGACAAAAAAAATATGTACACCAAAATCAAAACTAGAACAGTCCTATGCTCTTAATAAAATAAAAATGGCACTAAAACTGATCCAGCTTTTCTCTGTTGCATACCGCCTTCTCAGAGGCAATCTCTGTCTAACATACAGAGCCATGTCCAACCCAGAACTGTTGAACATGCTCCATCTTAGCAAAACCAAATCCACTCGAGCTACACGATCTAGGGTTATAAACCTCAGCACAACAATGAATAGAACATGCTGGAGGGATAGATTCCTTTCGCAAAGACTTCCCTTGCTATGGAACAAGGTCCCGATCTACATAAGACAGAGCCCCTCACTATCACTCTTCAGGAGGAACCTTGACGAGTGGATGGGTAACAGAAAGTTCACACCAGGGATCATACCAACAGCTCTACTAGATAGGGGCCAAGGGTACTAGCTGCTAGATCAAGGGCCTAAACCAAAGGGGCGGTGAATACCGCACAACGTGGCTGGGTTAATATATGCCTTCGGGCAGATAGCCCAGTATCTACCTATGAACCTATATCCAGGATATGTCAAACCAATTACTATCTACACTCATGCTTTTAATAGCAGATATTGCTAAATGCCTAACTGCTCAGAATCCTGTATAACCATAAGCGAGGATAAAATTCAAGCAACTGATACCCTCTGTAAAAGAAGTGAACAACAAATCCTAAACACTCAAGAGAACCTATTAGACCTTCAGTCTCATAGTATGAGAAACAACCTCCTGATAAGAGGTATTCCTGAAAAGGTTGAACAAAAAGATTTAATGCAAACAATCCAAGACATCCTTAACTGTCTTTTAGACATAAACAGAATAAAGAATGTATTATTATAGAAAGACCTCATTGAGCCCTTAGAGAATCTCAGGTTGAGAGTCATCTCAGTCAAATGTATGTGAAATTACTAAATGGTGCAGTTTCTCTCTGGTTCGATTCTCAGCTGGGCTGCTCGCTGTGTGGAGTCTGCATGTTCTCCCTGATTTCGTGTGGGATCCCTCCGGGTGCTCCGGTTTCCTCCCATGTTACAAAGACATGCATCTGGAGTGTTTCTCCCTGGACTTCTGCTAAAAATTGTCTTGTTCTAACTCGGACTTTCCTATGTAAACAAATGTAAAATAAAAAATATGAAGACCTGTAGATTATCACTGCATCAAGATCTAAACCCAATTTGTCAAGGAATGGCTATAAAATAAAGTTTGCACTTGACCTGCCCTATCCAATTAAATTGGATAGACAAAAACTCTCACCTTTTTGTACTTATTTAATCAAACTGAACATTAAGTTTCAAATGTTATACTTTGAACAACATACACAGTTATCAATTCAAATAAAGTGAAGGGCCTTTAGAAAAAAATAACTATTTACTACCTAATTGAGTTATGTAGTTTCTTAGTGCTTGTTATGGTGTCATAACTGTCGTAAAGGAATTTTTGCAGAACTCTAGGAATGTTGGTAATCTGCTGATGTCCTTGTATTCACCACTGCAGTATTCATCACTTTTGAGATTCCCTGCTGCGGAAGCCCACCATCTAGCCAGTCTAAAAAAGCCTACCATTGCTTTAAGGTATGCTGGACATCACCCAAACACTCTTTGCGTAGTGTAGAGCATAAAGGTGGCTTCAGGCATTCCATCCTCAGAGCTTCTTTGCCACCAGTTGAACACTGTTTCTAGCCATCAGTCTGTTTTGCCTACATCTGTTTTCTGCCATTTTTACTGTATTTATGTATTCTGATGATTACTCCCGTTTGCTGAAGCCCTCACTATTACAGATAAGTACCCTGTTGAGGTTCTGTTCTTTTTCTTGAATTTTTTGTGCTGTTTGGGGTTAGTGTCATCCAGGAAGGTTAAATTCTAGTGTGGGAGACAGATTCCCCATAAAGACTACCACAATAAGGGCCTTTTTTGCCTAGGAGCTTCTCATGACCATACCTCTTGTTCGATTTGTCAGGCATTCATCCCAAAAACCCTACTTAGTAGGCTTTCTTCCCTTTCATTGTATCTTGAGATCCAGTGACTGAAGCTTCTGGTTAAAGATAGAATAGAAGGAACTTCTTACCCAGAGGGTGAGCCATCAGGGAAGATGATGGTGAAAAAGGTAAGACCAGAATCTTCTGCTGTCCAGCCTTTGCCAGGTGTTTCTCCCAAGGTTGTTACAATCACGGAAGCCCACTTGGCTATGTTGCCGGATTTCTCTGCTGCATCTGGGTTGGAGGCCAGCGAGGATCTGGCAAGCAGTACTTCTGATGAGGTTTTATAGGCATCTGTTTCAGACATTCAAGGGGAACCATGGTTGATTGTCTCCAAGGGGTCAAGGGGGGTTATGCAGTTTCTTCTTAGGGAATAAGTTCCTACTACAGTTGTCGAATGCTGTCCTGAGTCAGAGACTTCTCAGTTTTTTAGGGCGGACATTCCCTTAAAAAAGAAACAGAAAACTAAACAATTTCTTCTGCTCCCAGGGGTCCACAAAGTGAGTGGCAGGCCTTTTCTCAGGGTGTTATTTAATACTTTGCTGTCATTAATGCCTCCTCAAGGGGTTTCAGTTCCTGCTCCTCCTTGGTCCTCTTCTCCACTTAAAAGGCCCAGGGAAGTGAATTCTTCTGAGGAAGAGTTGGATTCTGATGAAGGATCCATTACTTATTCTACTCAGATTCCTTCTCCGTTAGACTACGGGTCTGAGGAGGAGGAATCTAATAGCCCAGATGCCCCTTTCAGGGAAATTTACTTTTGGGGACATGATGTCTAAGATGATGGAATTTTTAAAGTGGGATTGTGCTCAGGGCTCTGATATCCATAAGAGGTACTATGAGTTATTTCAGATGGAATCTCCTAAACTTGTGCCTGTTCCTCCTGTTTTGGCTGCTTTACTGGATGTTTTTTTCCCATGCCTCTAAAGAGCCTAATTCTCTACTCCCTGCTCCCAAGAAGCTTGATAGGTTTTATAGGGTGCCTGAGGATTGCTCCTTGTTATTCAAATGTCCTGCTATGGACCCCTCTGTGGTGTCTGTAGCCTCTGATAAGCCATCTCAATTTCTTCTTTCATCCAAGTTACTCCCTTCTAATAACAGCATAACCATGGGCATGCTAGGTAAGAAGGTTTATACTTTGGCTACCCTATCTTTTAGGGCAATTTTATCAGACCCATATATTTAGGTATGTGTTGGCTCTTTTTTCTCAGGCTTGTCAGCCTTTTTCTAATCTTCCAGACTCTCAGAGTAAATCTTCTGCTCTTTCATTGCTAGGGACTTCCTCTCAAGTAGTTCATCTTTCTATCAGATGTAGTTATGATGCAGCAGATGCCTCTTCTAGGGTTGCTGCTTTTGGTTTAGTTATGTGGAGGTATTCTTGGATTAGGCTTCAACCTTTACCTGATGATATTATGGCTAAGTTGATGGATGCTCCTCTAGATAATAAACTTTTATTTGGGAAGCAGCTACTGTTTTTTTCAAGTTTCTTCAGGATAAGGGTTGGGCCTTACATGAGCTTAAATGTGTTTGTTTCCCCTGTGCCGAAATTTCAGAGAAACTACCCTTCTAAGCCAGCCTTTGTTTGTAGACAATCTTGCCCTCTTGCTAACGGTAAAAAGGGTGGTAAGTGGGCTCTTCCTGCTAAGGCCACCCAGAGTACAGGGATTCAAAAGCCTTCCTTTCCTGACAAACCAGGTGCTGTCAGATTATCTGCCTTTTCCCTGCCACATTCCTATTTCTCTTTGCCTTTCTCTTTCTCTTTTTATTTGGCTTCAAATCACCCAGGATAATTCTGTTCTGTCAATCATTCATCAGGGGTACTTCATAGTGTGAATATCCTGCCTTCCGTTTATGAGCATTCCTCAGCCTCCTCTGGAACAACTTCCTTTTCTCCCAGAGGTTCTTCAAAATATCTTATCTCAAGGCACTATTCAAGAGGTGCCTGTGTCCCAAAGTGGGAAGATTTTTTTATTCTACAATATTTCTAGTGGCCAGAAAAGATGGTAGACCAATTCTAGACCTCTCTCATCTAAACACTTTTGTGAAGGTGCCTTCCTTTTGGATGTTGTCACTTAGGACTCTGTTTCCTCTCTTGCTTCCTCAGGCCTTTCTGGTTCTCTGGATCTCAAGGATGCTTATCTCAATATTCCAATCCATCCTCTTTTCTGGAAGATTTTACATTTCTCTGTTGCACCCTGGCATTTTCAGTGCTGTAATTTTCCCTTTGGCCTTTCTACTGCCCCAAGGGTGTTCATCAAATGCCTCACTCCTGTGACTGCTTTTTGCAGGCATCAAGGGATCCAAATATTTTCTTACCTGGATGACCTGCTGATTCAGGCATCATCTCTTCATTTTGCCATTTCTCTTCTTCAGAGCCTGGGGTCCATGATAAACTTCAAATAGTCTTCTCTGACTGCTTCTCAAGATTACGTCTTTCTGAGATGGAGGATTAAGATGGTGTCAATGCTGGCATCCCTGTCTCCTCTAAAGGTCTTAACTCTCATTTCTTACTTTCAAACTCTTCTTCCCCTGGTCTCTATTACAGCCAGGGAGTTTCTGAAAGCTCTGAGTTTCATGGTTTTAACTGTTCCAATGCTCCATATGGCCAAATTCCACATGAGGAATTTCCAGTGGTTTCTGAAGTCGGTGTGGCTTCAGCATGAGCATCTTCTAGACTTTATAGTTCCTCTTCATCCTTGTCGCAGGAAGAAACTTCTCTGGTGGATTCAGCAGTTCTCTCTGAATTCAGGGCTCCCTTTTCATCCCCCTCTTCCCTCTCAGGATCTGTTTACAGATGCTTCAGATGTGGGATGGGGTGCAACTTTTCACTCCCTGAAGGTACAGGGAGTGTGGTCATCTCATCAGCAGAAGGAGCACATCAACTTCAAATAGATGAGAGCTCTTATGCTGGCTCTTAAACCTTTCATGCTCTTTTCTCTCTAGGGTCTTTCAAAGTATTAACAGAAAATACCACAGTCATGTGGTATATCAACAAAGAGGGGGAAACAAGATCTTACCTCCTTTGCCAGCTGGCACTTCTGGTATGGGATCTGGCTGTCAAGTATCAAGTGAATCTTCAGGCAGTTTACATTCCATCAGATCAAAACATTGTGACAGACACTCTGAACAGGTCCTTCACTCAATCCCATAAACAGATGCTTCATAGGGATGTGTTTCTGGACATTGTTCACAATTGGGATACTCCTCAAGTAGATTTCTTTGCCTCCCCTCTGAACAGTCAACTTCCTCTGTTTTGTGCCGGAGTCCCAAGTCCTCCGGTGTGGAAGGTGGATGCCATCTCATTTTTTTGGAAGGGTTGTTTCTTTATGCATTACCTCCCGTTCTTCTCATTCCAAAAGTCCTGTTCAAGATTCAACAGGATGCTTCCAAAATCGTATTAGTGGCTTCCTTTTGGCTGTGACAGCACTGGTTCCCTCTACTTCTGCATCTAGCCAAGGGCAATCATCACAAGTTAACCTCACAGGGTGGATCTACTCACACAAGACAAGAGATCTCTCATCCATCCCCACCTATCCACTCATAAACTGACACTGTGGGTGATAGGGTTTTGATTCTTCATAGACAACTTTTTTTCTGAAGATGTGCTGCAGGTCCTGCAGGAGGACAGGAAACCTACTACTAGGAAATCATACTTATATAAATGGAAGAAGTTTTTTATTTGGTGTTTATCTCTTAACCTGGACCCAGTTACTGTGGATGTTCCTTTGGTTCTCTCTTATATGTGTGAGTTGCTCAATGCTGATTTGACCTACTCTTCTGTTAAGGCCCACTTATTAGCTCTTTCTGCTAGTCTGCTTTTAACTCCTCCTTTAGCTTCCAAATTTGAAGCTAAGCAATTTCTTAAAGGCATCCTTAATATTAGACCTCCCAAGAAGCCTGTTCCTCCTCCCTGGGATCTTAATTTTGTTCTGTAGAAACTGACTCAGGCTCCTTTTGAGCCTGCTGTTTCAGCTTCCTTGCAACATTGTTCTTGGAAGACAGTCCTTTTTAAGCCCTTAGTTCTGCCAGATGGTGTCTGAGTTGCAAGCCCTTATGGCGTGGCCGACTATTTTGATATTTCATGAGATAGGGTATCTTTGCGTACTAATCCTTCTTTTATGCCCAAGGTGGTTAATGAGTTGTCATTTAATCAGTCTATTAATTTGTACTTTTTTCCCATCTCCTCAATCTGACAGTGAGAGGGTGCTGCATAATTTGAACATGCATAGACAGCTCAGATTTTATTTGGATAAGACTAAAGCTATGAGAAAATCTGATCAGTTGTTTGTTTCCTTTTATCCTAGGTCTTTACAATTGGCTGTTTCCAAGCAAACTATTTCTACTTGGATTTCAAAGGCTATTTCTTTTTGTTACACTTTTCATGGTGAGAGCTTTCCTTCTTTTGTAAAGCCTCATTCTACTAGAGCTGTGGCTTCTCCTGGTGCTTTTTTCAAGAACTTAGGCACTAATTCTATTCTTGAATCAGCTATCTGGACTTATGTGCATACTTTTACCAAACATTGCAAGTTGGTTGGCATCTACAGAGCTAGAGCTGGTTTTGCTAATGCAATTCTGCATACCTTCTTAGAAGGCTCTACTACTGCTTCCACCTCCCAAGTTTCTTCTTGAGCTTTGGCACTCTCCCATATGTGATGAATACTGCAGCAGTAAATGTAAGGACATAGTACAGTGTGTAAAACCTTACCATAATGTTAGATGTCCTTGCCTTCACCACTGCAGTATTCACTCCCTCCCTTCATCCCCTAGTCTTTTTCCTTCCTGGATGTGCAGGTTCTCTTTGGTTTTCCTTGAACTGTTTCTACTGGGACAATCATTTCTGAAGGTGGTACGCCTGAACATTACCTTTATGCCCTACACTATGCAAGGATTGTGTGGGTGACATTCAGTGTACCTTAAAGCAATGGTAGGCTTTGGTAGACTGGCCAGATGTCAGGCTTCTATGGCAGGGAATCCCATAAGTGATGAATACTGCAGTGGTGAAGGTTGGGACATCTACTGTTATGGTAAGATTTGACACAACTGCACTATTGATAATTAAGGGCTAGAAAGAAGCCTTGTTTATTGGCTATGGCAATATTGTAAAAATAACAATCTGCATTTTTTCTTTTTTTTTTTCTTAAATTGATGAATAACTGGGAGCTTTTGACTGGCCTGCTTTTATTACTACCTGATCAGATGAGTTTTACATGAATGCAGGGGGTTGTGTTGTGATACAGTGGATGATGTGTTTTGTGATTCCTTTATGCTCAGATGGGCTAGTCTACTATTTATAAATTGGGTGAATCATGAGTAGGCCTCTGTATTCAACCTATCTCAGGCAGATACCCACTAACAATATGGAGCTGTTGTAGATGGTGCAGGTTTTCTGTAAGACCAACCTGGTATTTTATTTTTATTTTTCTTTTGTAGCCCAGTTGATGATCTAACATGCTTGCTAAATCTTAAAGAGAGTCTGATTGTCTTAAATAGGAAAACTTTATTGTTTATCAGCAGCTTGGACTCACTTAAGATGTACAGTTCATGATATATGTTGTGAATATATCTGAATTGTTAGAAATTTATACATGTATGATTAATGCTTAAATAGATAAATACAGTTTATTTTTGTAATTACTGATACTAATTTTTTGTGTTCAAATATTTTTATTAAATTTAAACACATGAAATATTGCAAACATTCTAATGTGAATTTTGAGCATATAACTATATACAATATTTACAGTTGCCCTAGTATTCAACATATTTCGCAAAGAAAGAGAAATGAAGCAGTACAATTACCAATTTACATTCAGAGTCTTTAAATAACATTCAGTCAAACTTATAAAGGGTGTGCTGATTGAAGAGTTTCTGTTAAATCAAGAACTTTAGTCCAAGGATTAACAGACCATTTTCTGGGATGAATTCATGTTTTCTTAACTTTTATTTCAGTGAGGACTGATTTTTCCAGTAGTAGTAAAAACTCTTCAAAGGCTGGCGATGTAGTTGATTTCCATTTTCTGGTTACATATTTTCTGGCTACTGCTAGGATGGTCAAAAGAAGATACAAATTGTTTCTTGTCATATAATTAATTACATTTATATTCAATAGAATTAGGGATTTGGATAAAATAAATTTGTCTGAAAATAGAGCTTGACAAAAATTACCTATGTCAATCCAATATTTATTAATTTTATTACAGGTATAAATGAAGTGTTCCCAACCAGCTGATCATTCCAAAGAACATCTCCAACACACAGTAGTGATAGATTATTGGATTTTTTCAACTTTATTAGGAGTATAAAAGGCTCTGTGTAGAAATTTTCATGTGAATATTTTCCACTTTTGTAGATTAGATGTTAATTTCACAGAATATAGTAGACTGGATTTGACTTCCGGAGTTAAATTTAATATTTGACCCTTATCCATAAATTTCCAAAATTTTTGTTTGTGTATAGTTTTATAGTTTATTATAATTCTATAAAGATTGGAAATTAGGTTGGGCCAGCTCAAATTATTATATATCAGGTTTTGAACACGAAAAATCATCTTAGGTTTGGTTTTAAAGGAAGCGTTATCAATTATTCTACAAAGGTCTTGAGCATGAGAAAGAATGCTGTTTAAAATAATCCAATCAGAGTCAGAGATATTATATATATTTTTTTATATTATGTGTCTGTAATACTTTTAAATCTTTTATACAATGTTGCCAACAAATGAATTGTTTTGATTCCCAGTCTTTCGAGACATGTTTATGAATTCTGTTGGTATAGTTTTTAGTAATTCTAAAGGGTATTAGTAGATCCCACCAGAGTTTTATGTCTAAATTTGAGTTTATAAATGTTCTGATATTGTTATAAATATGATTTATTATGTTTATTTTAGTAGGTTTTGCTATATTGTATTTATATTAATGGCAAGTATATACCAAAAATCAACATTTTGAAAATTTACTAAGAGATTACTAGCTAATTTGTTTTCACTCAGGAAGATGACTGTGTGGAGAGATTTCCATGCAGATGAGAAATTAGGATCTAACCAATTTATGGCCAGTTTGAGGATGGAAGCTTTAATATATGAATCAGGATCTGGAAAATTTATTTCCCCTTTTTCCCAAGGTCTAATGTGATGATAATGCGCAATTCTATTTCTCTTTGGAAACCATAAAAACGTAATCAAGTTTTGTTAAACTCATTTAATATTGTTTTATTTGGAGGTATAGGAATGGCTTGGATAATATAATTTATCTTTGGAAGTAAGGTCATTTTTATTAACTGTGGCCTGTCTTCAAAATTTAAAAATAATTTCTTCCATTTTTCTATTAGTGATTTTATATTAGATAAAATGTTTGTATTTTTTTCTCAAATATTTATTTATTTTCAATTAAATAGCATTTACATAATATTTTTAAATATCATTTTAAACAACTATACCTGTGGAAGCATGGAGGTGTTTAGGTGAAATGGCAGTGAAGTTTTTAACCAGATTGTTTAATGAAATCTTGGAAAGTGAAAGGATGCCTGAGGAATGAAGAAAAAGTGTTTTGGTACCGACTTTTTAAGATTAAGGGTGATAGCTGTAGTAACTACAGAGGGATTAAATTGATCAGTCACAGCATGATGTTATGGGAAAGAGTAGTGGAAGCTAGGTTAAGAAGGGACGTGATGATTAGTGATCAGCAGTATGGTTTCATGCCAGGAAAGAGCATTACAGAAGCGATGTTTGCTCTGAGAGTGTTGATGGAGAAATATAGAGAAGGTCAGAAGGAGCTGCATTGTGTTTTTGTAGACTTAGAGAAATCATATGACAGGGTGCCTAGAGAGGAGTTGTGGTATTGTATGGGGAAGTCAGGAGTGTCAGAGAAGTATGTAAGAGTGGTATAGGATATGTATGAGGGTAGTATGACAGTGGTGAGGTGTGTGGTGGGTGTGACAGATGCGTTTAAGGTGGAGGTGGGATTACATCAAGGATCAGCTCTGAGCTCTTTTTTATTTGCAATCTTGATGGATAGGTTGACAGACAAGATCAGACAGGAGTCCTCATGGACTATGATGTTTGCAGATGACATTGTGATCTGTAGTGAGAGCAGCGAACAGGTGGAGGAGACCCTGGAGAGATGGAAATATGCTCTGGAGAGAAAAGGAATGAAGGTCAGCAGGACTAAGGCAGAATATATGTGTGTGAATGAGAGGGAGGTTAGAGGAATTGTGAGGATGCAAGGAGTAGAGGTGGTGAAGATGGATGAGTTTAAATACTTGGGATCAATAGTTCAGAGTAATGGTGAGTGTGGAAGAGAGGTAAAGAAGAGAGTACAGGCAGGATGGAGTGGGTGGAAAAGAGTGTCAGGAGTGATTTGTGACAGACGAATACCAGTAAGAGTGAAAGGGAAGGTCTACAAGAGGGTAGTGAGACCAGCTATGTTGTATGGGTTGGAGACAGTGGCACTGACAAAAAGTCAGGGGTTAAAGCTGGATGTGGCAGAGTTAAAGATGTTAAGATTTGCACTGGATGTGACGAGGGTGGACAGAATCAGGAATAAGTATATTAGAGGGTCAGCCCAGGTTGGAAGGTTTGGAGACAAAGCCAGAGCGGCAAGATTATGTTGGTTTGTACATGTGCTGAGGAGGGATGCTGAGTATATTGGGAAAAAGATGCTAAGGATGAAGCTACCAGGTAACAGAAAAAGAGGAAGGCCTAAGATAAGGTTCATGGATGTGGAGAGAGTAGACATGCAGGTGGTTGGTGTGACACAGCAAGATGCAGAGGACAGGAAGAAATGGAAACAGATGATCTGCTGTGGCAACCCCTAACGGGAACAGCCAAAAGAAGATGATTTTAAACAACTATATACAATATTTACAATAGCCTGACTTTCAATTATATACACTATTAAATGTATTTTATTAAATATAGAATTAACAGATCAGTTATCAGAGATACAATATTGATTATTGCAGAGTGTCCAACAAAGATATAACTTTCTTCCAAGGATTATTTACCAATGGCCTGGGATAGATTTGTAGTTCTTTGATTTTTATTTCCATCAATGCAGTTGTCTTCAGTAAAGTGTAGAATTCTTCCAAGATCGGGGGTGTATTTGAATTTCACCTTCTCTTTAAGCATTTCCTAGATATAGCAAGTATTGTCCGTAACAAATACAAATATGTCTTATTCAGGTAGGGCCCTTCATTTACATTTAGAATTATCAATACTTTAGTTAAGGTAAAGGATTCATTAAATAAAGCTTGTAAAAATGATTGATTCCATTCCAGTATGATTTAATTTTATTACATTCATAAAAAATATGAATCCAGTCTGCTTTATTTGAATTTCACACCTCTAGCAAAAAAACATTTGTAGTAGTACTGATCTTTTTAATTCTATCTGGTGTTAAAAATGCTCTATGTAAGTATTTCCAGTTAAATATTTTCCAGTACTGTATGTTAGAGGTGTAATTAACTGATAGTAAGATGTTATTTTTAATTTCTTCTGTTAACTGCAATGACTGACCTTTTGTTAAGAACTGCCAGTATGATGGTTTGGGAATTGTTTTATATGTTATTAACTCTTTATATAGATTTGAAATGGAATTTTTCTTTTCACAACTATTATATATGAATTCATACAGAAAACTTATTAGATTTGGAATATCTTTAAATGAGGAATTATTAATTAATCTGCATAAATCTTGAGTGTACATTAGAATGCTTTGTAAGGTTAACCAGTCCTGTGTTGGAATATTGTAAGCAGATTTTATCATATGTATATCTAAAACATTTAATTTATTTACACATTGAAACCAGCAGAAAAATCCATTTTGTTCCCAGGAGGTTATTGTTTCCCTGTAGATTTTGAGAGGAAAGTTCTTATTGATGGTAAATGGGGTTAAAAGGTCAAACCAAAGTTTTAGATCTATGTTTGCATTGATAAGTTTCCTAAAAGAATTGATGAAATGATTAATCAGTGTTGTTTTAGAAGGTTTTGATATATTATATTGTATACTTAGGCATAGTATGCACCAGGGTTTGTTTGATTTGTCTACTATTAAAATTTTTTTAACAGATTAAATTCATTTGTTAATATATCCGTTGTTAATTCTTTCCAGTTGGCAAAATAATTTGGGTTTATCCAGTCTATTGTAGTTTAAGCACAGATGCTTTTATATATGTTTCTATTTCTGGGAAGTTCAATCCTACTTTTTCCAGGGTCTAATGTGATCAGTTAGAGCAACTCTATTCTTTTTGGGATACCATAAAAATTTTATTAACCATGAGTTTATTTCTTTAAGAATGTATCTTTCAGGAATTAACTGTATTGCTAATGCTACATATAGTATTTTTGGCAATAAGACAATTTTTATTAATTGCAATATGTCTTCAAAAGTTAATATAATTTTGTTCCACTTTTCTATATATATTTTTATTGTTTCAATAATGTTTTCATAATTTATTAATATTGTTTCGTTTATATTTTTGCATAAAACTATTCCTAAATAATTTAGTGTAAGTTCTTCTTTTCCTATGATGGATTTATCTGTAAATTGTAGTCTTTTTTTTTCTTATTTAAAAATAGAAATTTTGATTTTGCTCTATTAGAGTGTAGACCTGAAATCTTATAAATTTTCTTCATTACTTCTTCTAGCTCTCCTAATGACTCTTTGGAGTTTGATAAGGTTAATAAAATATCAGCAAAAAGCATTATTTTAGATATGTACTGGCCCTAGACTTCTATTCCTTTTATTTTTGGATTATTGCATATTATTTCTACAAGTATTTCTATAGCCAGGGCAAATAAAATAGAAGAAAGGGGGCATCCTTGTTTAGTATCTTTGTTATATGGGTAAATTCTGAGGTGAAAGGACCTAATTTAATGTAGGCTAAGATATTAATATATATATGTTTTTTAGTAATAAGATGAAAGGAGGAGGAAATTCAAATAATGCTAAAGTTTTAAATAGATATTCCCAGTTGACAGAATTAAAGGCTTTTTCTATGTCTAATCCGATTACTATCTTTATTCACATAATCTATAAGAGTAAGTATCTTTTTAATATTATCATGTGTGTGCCTGTTATATAAAAATCCAGTTTGATCATTATTAATTGTCTTTGAAAGTGGGATTTTCATTCTGTTAGCTAGTATCGACATGAATATTTTAATTATTCAGTAATGATATAGGTCTGTATGAGGTGCAAAGGTCCGATGGTTTATTATCTTTTAGAATTGGTGTTATGAGAGAATATTTCCATGAGGGTGGTATTTTTGCTCCTGACTGGACTACTAGCAAAGTTTTATGAAAAAAGGAGATTTCTGTTGAAGGGAAGAGTTTGCAAATTTCCATAATTATACCATCTATCCCTGGAGCTTTGTTAGATTTACTTTTTTTATCTTGTCAACAATTTCTTTGTAGGATATAGGCTTTTGTAGGTCTAGTTTTAAGTTTTCGGGAATTTTTTTTATATAAGGTTTGTATATAAGTTTATTTGGTTGGTATCTAAATCTTCTTTTTGAAGTGTTCCATATAATGAAACTGAAATGCTTCAAGGATGTCTCCTATATCTGATACTTTTTTCTCTTTCTTTTCATGATATATACTACTGTTATTTGCTTTTGATTGTATTTTAATTCTTGTAGATAAGTTATGTAGATATCTTGGGGAGGTGGCTAATGAGTCTATTTTTAATTTTTCCAAGACTAGACAAGTTTTGTGTGTTAGAATTTCATTATATTTTTTATTTAATTCCTCTATTTCTTTTTTGACTTTTGGACAATTCTGATTTTATTTTAGATTTTGCTGTCAAGAGTCTGGTTTGCAAGTCTAATGATTCCGATTCCCACTCTCTAACTTTGTTTTTGTACCAGCTAAGGGTCTTACCAAATAAATATGCTTTTAATGAGTCCCAAATCATGACTCTACTGATTTCTGTTGTATTATTAATTTCAAGAAATAATTGTAGTTCTGACAACATCCAGGGTCTGAATTCTTTAATTTTCGTGATATATGATGGAAGTCTAGTTGAGAAGATTAAAGGTTTAAACTCTATTTGAAGCTTCATTATAAGAGAGTCGTGATCTGAGAAGGGTCATGGAACTATTGAGAAATTGAGGATTTTTATTTGTAAATCTTGAACTACGAATAATTTGTCTATTCTGGTTTGTGTTCCAAATCTATGGTCTTTATGGGAAAATAATAAGGATTTATCATCTTTTACTTTAAAAGTGTCAATTAAATGAAATGAATCAATCCATTTTTTAAGGATTTTGAAATAGTTGCTATGTGAAAAGACTTCTTGGTGGATTCAGAAGCTTCTAAGGTGCAAATAAAGTCTCCTCCCAGTATACAATTTCCTTTATAATTGTTGGAAATAAAATCTAGGTGTTTTTTAACCGTTCCTGCTCCAATTCCTAGGAACCAATATAGATTAGCTAAGGTCCATATTCTGTTATTAAATTTAATTATAACAAATGCTAGTAGACTTTCTTTGTCTTCATATTTATAAATAACTTTTGGAGTGATTATGTTTTTCTTCCAGAGAATTGATACTCCTTTTGTCTTTGTTCTATAGGAGGATTGAGCTAAGACTGTACAAGTCCTTAAGGTTCCAAATAAAGCTATCATTAGTCTTAAAATGCATTTCCTGGAGAAATACTACTTGTGCCTTATTTAGGTTTAAATATTTTAGTAAGTTTGATCTTTTATTTGCATTATTTAAGCCATTATTATTTAATGATATGAATGTTAAATCCATTTCAAGTTATTGTTGGAAGAAACTTTTTGCTTATTTTTTTTTTTTTATTTTGATTATAGTAATTATTCCATATTCTCTGACAACACTGGATGTTATTTTTATGTGTGTAAACTTGGGAGTATAATTTAATGTTCTTTCTTCTTTAAATAGAGGTAGGGTAAAATTCTGGTCAGGCTTTAAAAAAGTTCTTCTATAAAGCATTCATTCTAAAGTATCAGATACAAGTAAATATGAATTTCGCATTAAACATGGAATGAAACTTCATAGGTCCATAGGTTGGTACTAGGCTATCAGCCTTAGGACCTATACAAGCTTAGCCATAACAATTCCCTGGCTATTTCTTCCCACACTATTGACTTCCCTGGAACCCTGTCTAGCAAGGCGACTGATGTGATCCCTGGAGTGAATTTCCTTTCTCCCATCCAATCATCAAGGTTCCTTTTGAAGAGGGCCAAAGAGGTGCTCTGCTTGACATGTATGGGCAGTCTATTCCAGAGTCTGGGGAGTCTCTGGGTCAGGAACCTATCCCTACAGCATGTTTTGTTTATTGTGATGACAAGGTTTAGTTCTCTGGAGTGTGTGACTCTGAGGGATTTCTTTAAGTGTAGCATATCCAACAGTTCTGGGATTGACATGGCCTTATATGTTAAGCAGAGACCACCTCGTAGTAGACGATATGAGACAGAGTATAGCTGGAGTTTTTTAAGGCGGTCAGCATAGGGCATCTGCTTTAGGTTTGTGATTCTTTTAGTGAGGTATTTCTGTGGCCTTTCCAGTTGTTGCAGATGTCTTGAGAGGTACATACCAAATGGGGCATTGTATTCTATAATGGGTCTAATGAGGGATGAGTACAGTGGAACAATGACCTCCTTTTTTCTGGATGAAAAGCCCTTAGTGATGAGGTGTGCCACATAGAAGGATTTCCTGACTGTTGTGGTGATGTGGTTATTGAAGGTGAGACCACTGTCCACCTGTGTCCCTAAGTCTCTTATCACACTTTCGGTGTTTAGTGTACTGCCACCTATGTGGTAATTCATGGGTACATGTTTTTTCCCAAAGTCATTCCTAATCCAATAGATAAAGATAGATCTATTGGATTATCACTCATACCTTTAACCAGCAATATCAACTGAGCTCCATATGTTAAATTATTATATAGAGAATTTTCTTAAAAGAGATATGAAATTCTATATTATTCTATTGTTGTTCTATGGTATTTTATATATCAGGATGGAATGTTAGTAGTATAAACAATTATTATGTTGACTTAGAAAATATCCAATATTTAGTTACCCTTAAGAGATCTCAAACATGTCAGATATGTCATTTTGGATACATTAAATGCAACAGAGGAGCATACACTAATTAAGCCAACAACAAATAGATTATTACTAAAATGACTCTAAAGGAGACAATGAGTGATTACCAATGAAATATGAATTTACTGTAGGTGTACTGTCTTCCTTTACATTCCCACTCTTCAGCTCACCAACTTCAACTTACATTTTTTTGAAAAGACATGGCTTATTAGTGGCATCCTGACTCAGAGTAGAGGCGCCCTACATTGTAGTGTGCAGTGCTTTTACAGATTTATAGATTTACAAAGCAGAGTCTAAGGATGACCTATAATCACCCTGACAATTCCCATCCTGCATTGGGCACCTCCTGCTTCCAGAATGGATAATCACATCAGGTCTAGAATGAATGTGAAGGTACCTATATGGTAATCAAGACTTACTTTAGGTAAGTATTAATCAATTTAGGGCATCTTAGAGAGTTCTTGGGACAGTTAGAATACTCTTAAGCCTCTCCTCCCTTGACCAAAAAGAGAGATTTCCCTTCCCTTTCTTTCCCTTGTTTTAAATCAGTACTAATAAAAGAAATTCAGCAAACATAGGTAAACAGAAATAACATTCAGTAGTCCATCTTGTACATGACTCACAATCCATTAAACAAGTCAGTGACTAACATCACTTTAGTAAACATAAAGACAAATTAGAAATAATTTCCTAGCTCTTTAAAATTTCTGATAGAGCAAAAAGTTAACAATAAGCTACTTTAACTAAAAGTTTAAAGCATTTCAAATTTTTCCTTGCATGTATACATTTCTACTTATATTGTAGTGTCAATAGCTGTCGTTGAAATCTGTACAATAAATACTTCACTTCTTCATATCATTCCTTTTTCAATTCAGGTTTTGGTTTGTCAAAAACGACAATAATATTTCAAGGGCACAATTAATATTTAGACTGATGTTTCAAATAAATAACAAGCTCGGAGATATATTCACTCACAACTCAATGAACTCTCACCAGGATGCTGCCTTAAAGAAGGAACTACAACATATGGCATCTACTCTGCAGAAGTTGTCTTTGAAGATGGATGATTTTAAAGAGAACCTGGAAAATCTTAAAACAAACAGTCAAAAACAGGTTGACACCCTCAAGGAAATGCTACAACACCAGACAAGGATAACAGGAATAGAGGTTTTTCTAAATGACTCTGTGTGCCCTTTCAATGCCAAAGGAAAGTCCTTCTATTAAATTTAAAAAGTGAGGGATCCAGCTTGATAAAAAGGAAATAATACCCTTACCTTCTGTGTTTTCAGGTAATCCGAAAATCCTGATGTTATTTCTCCTCTCCCTATTTTCCAAGTCATCTACTTTATTAACTAACCAAGTGTTTTGTTTAAGAAGCAGTTCTTTATGTGTTTCCTCTACCTTAAGTCTGCATTCTAAGTCATTTAGAGAAACCTCTATTCCTGTTATCCTTGTCTGGTGTTGTTGTAGCATTTCCTTGAGGGTGTCAGCCTGTTTTTGACTGCTTGTTTTAAGATTTTCCAGGTTCTCTTTACAATCATCCATCTTCAAAGACAACACCGGCATGGTAGATGCCATCTATTCTAGTTCCTTCGTTAAGGCATCATCCTGGTGAGAATTTATTGAGTTGCACATTTTAACAAGTGAATATATCTCCAAGGTTTTTGACAAGAAATTATTTGTAAAACTTCACCAAAGTTTCTAATTATGTAAATTAGTCCTTTATCTATAAGATTTTATACTTTGAAGAAAAAAAATAATATTTTTTCCTGTCTTATTTAACTAGTTATATGGAGCTCAAAACTACTGCTGCTTTCAGTTAGCCATTCAGGCTCCACCCGCCATGTTTGTATAATTTGTGATTACAGTTGCATTTATATTATCACATAAGGTTACTCCTAAGTAATTTATTATATGTACCTATTATATGATTTGGATTGAAATTTCTGTTTTGTTTGCTATTTAATATATATCTCGATTTTTTATTACTTATTTTTAAACCCAAATTAGTGTAGAATTTAGTCATTTGCAAATTTAATTATATGAAAAAGATTCTTCTGAAACTCCTAAGGTTAGGAGGATATCATCTGCGAAAAGCATAACTTTAGAGTTGAATTGTCCATGGATGTTAATACCAGATATTTTTGATGATTGATGGATAGTAATTTCAAATATTTCTATGGCTAAGGCAAATAGAATAGGAGATAGAGGACATTCCTGTTTAGTTTCTTTGGTAACTTTTATGGCTTCTGAAGTAAATGGGCCAAGTTTTACATAAGCAAGATTATTACTATATAAACTTTTTATCAAATGTATAAATTGAGAGGGGAAATCAAAAATTATTAATGATCTAAAAAGAAAGTTCCATTGTAGTGTGTCAAAAGCTTTTTCAATATCAAGAGCAATTAGGAGAGCTTCTTGACCATCTCTGTTTATAAAATCTATAAGAGTAAGAATCCTTTGAATGTTGTCATGTGTTTGTTTATTGTATATAAATCCTGTTTGATCTTCAGGAATAATATTTACTAGGGATTTCTTGATTCTGTTTACTAAAATGGAAGTAAAGATTTTATAATCATTATTAAGACTATAAATAGGTCTATATGAACTACACAAAGTTGGATCTTTATTTTCTTTTACAATAGGGGTAATTAGCGAATATCTCCAAGAGGAAGAAATCAAGTGTTGAGAATAAATTATATTGAGAGCATTATGAAATAAAGTTAAAACGGAAGCTGGTAATATTTTATATATTTCATTTATGATCCCATCTATTCCAAGAGTTTTGTTATTTTTACTTTGTTTAATTTTATTGGTTATCTCTCTTAATGATATTTGTTATTGTAAGTCTAATTTTATTTTCTCTGGAAATGTATTTATATTGGATAAGTTTATATCTATATCTATGGAATTTGTATCATTATTAATATTGGTTTGTAGATCTGAATAGTGGTGTCTGAAAGCATTAAGAATATCACTTATATCTGAAACTACTTTATTATTTTTTTACCCTTATGTATAACTTTTACTATGCCATTTTCCATAGATTGTTTTTTATTCTCATTGATAGATTGTGTATATGTTTAGGAGACATTGAGTATGAATTGAATTTTAGTTTTTCTAAAACTATGTTAGTCTTGTGTGTTAATATTTCATTATATTTTTTATTTAGCTGATCTATTCCTTTTTTCTTTGTGGAAGAATCAATGAAATCATTTAAAATTAAATCAATTAATTGTTTTTGTATATTCTTAAGTTCTGAATCACATTCTTTGGTTTTATTTTTGCACCATGAGAGGATTTTGCCATACAAAAAAGCCTTTAATGTATCCCATAAACTTACTGTATTTGTATCTTCTAACTGGTTGGTTTCAAGAGAATATTCTATTTCTGAGTGTAGCCATGGTTTGAATTGTTTTAAGCTGATAAAATAGGCAGGAATTCTAGTTGCTAGATTTAGTTTTTTTTTAAGTCAGAATCCATTTTAAGAATAAGAGAATTATGATCTGAGAAGGGACATGGGAGACTGTTTTAGTTTGAGTATTGAATCTATAATCTCTATGTGAATATAGTAAATAGGTGCTTTCTTTATATACATAAGTGTCAATTAAGTTTAGATTAGTCATTAAGATTTTAAAGGCTTTCCCAGTTGAAGATGGTCAGAAAGGTCTGGTGTTTGTGGTCTCAGAATTATCTGTTATACAGTTAAAGTCTCCACCCAATATTAAAACCCCTTTTTGAACTCTGTTGATAAGATTTATATGTTTTCTGTTGTCGTTCCTCTACCTGGAATCCAATAAATGTTAACTAAAGTCCAAATTCTATTGTTATATTATATTATTACTATAGTTAATAGTCCTTCCTTATCTTCATGCTTAAATACGATTTGAGGCATAGTAATGTTTTTTTCCATAATATAATTGTACCTCTTGTTTTTGTCTTGTAAGAAGAGTGTGATAATATTGAGTAATCCTTGGGATTCCACATAAATTTATCATTAGTCTTAAAGTGGGATTCTTATATAAATACTATTTGTGCCTTATTGATTTTCAAATATTTTAATAGATTGACTCTTTTCCTTGGATTATTTAGTCCATTGACATTTAGAGATAGTAGTGTTAATTCCATTTAGAGTTTTGAATTAGTGTGAAATGCAGTAATAATATTAATTAGAACTGAATGCTGTATGAAATTAATAATAACTATTGTTGGTGATAAGATTGGTAATTTGCATGTATTTAGTTTGTAAGTGAGATAAAGATAATTTGACTTAGGCCAGAATAATAATAAAGAAAATAAGAGATTAAAATTGAATACATGTATTTTAAGAAATAAATGGAACATAAAAAACAAATACGAGCATGGAGTGAGACTCACTCCTAATCTAATAGAAGTCAATTTCTCTATCAGATTGTCCATCTAATCAATAAATGAATCACACAAAAAGAGGTTGAGCTCCAATATGAAACCAGGAGAAACATAATAATATAATTTAGATGAATGGAAATTAATAGTAAAAGAAGGTGTTACAATTTCCATTACCTTATAAAAAAATATGAAAAGAGTAAGTTAAAATCAAACTTTTTATAGTATAACATTTACTATATTTCTCATTAAGAAGCTTAAAAGATGATTATTGTATACTGATAATATGAGTAAATCAAAGGTTAAAATTGCATTTAGAACTTTATATATATGAACTGATATCAAGATTTGAAGTAAGAATTACTAGTTAAATATGTTTCAAGTTTTTTACAACTTGTAAAATCTTAAAGATATAGTAATGTTATTAACAGTTTAATAACTGTCTAATGTTGATCTCATAAATCAGTTAAATTAAATGAGTTTCAAAATATTTGTAAATTTTGATATTCCTTACAGTTGGTAGATACATTTACGCATCCTAACAAAAACATATAATAGAAAGACATTTTTATCATTGTTATTATTAAATGTGCAAGAACAAATATATTTGAGGAGATGTACCCATTGTATAGGTTTGTTTCAGCATAGAATAACATTCAATTGCAGGTAAATACAAACAGGAAAAAAAACTCATCTTAAATAATTGAATATAAAACATGCTGTTTTAGGACTTTCTGTCAGTATTTACTGCTTAAGCAACTAGTGTGATATGTTATAATATTTCAGAACCTAATTAAGTTCAAATGTGTATAAATGCTAAAGTGTTACTTTCTTCAAATCTTATGTGGTTAAACAAAAATTAAGATTTAGGTACTTGTGTTGCCCACAACATCTAGAATACACACATATATATATATATATATATATATATATATATATATATATATATATATATATATACTTTTTCACTTCCATATTACAGCTTCCCATCTTGTTTATTAGACTTAACATTTCAGTTAAAATATGAAGAGAAAAAAAAATAAAAAAAAATAAAAAGAAAACAAGACAGTCACTGTCAAGTCCTACTTCCTATATTTATGCTTATTATCTATTTAGCCTGAGATCCTTTGCAGTATAAGTAATAAGTTTACTTATTTTCATTAGATTTATGAGGTATGAATATATAAAAATAATATAACAGATAAATAATTATGCATGGAGATTTCTTTATGGAAGAAGAATTATGAGCCTAATGCATATCAGTCTTAAAATGAGCATATTTATCCATCACAACCTAATTCTTTAACACAACTCCAAACCAAACTTAACAATGTGAACTTCCTCTGCAGAAGACAGTAACTTCTGATTTAGTGATATGATTGAGTTTGCAAATGACAGTGTTACGACATGAGTTTCCCTTTTAATCAGGCAAACTACAAAAAGTTTCCTAGATTTTCAATCCGAAGAAGGAATTAAAATCATCATTGCAAAATAAAAAATTTAAAGAAGCAGTACAGCCATGCATGTAGACTTCATAGTGCTCCAGCATCTCTGTTAAAAGTTATCTAGTAGATAGATTATTTCTGTTCTAAAGTAAATCAAATCAGTCTTTAATTTCAACCAAACAAAATCTTATTATTCCCTTGGACTCCATTGTAAACCACAGCCAAATAGAGATCAAGGAATAACTAGATCAATACAAAAAAGAAACCGTGCTTTACAAAATTAAAATCATAAAAATCAGGAGAACTTCACATAAGCATGATATACAAATGTAGATGGAGGGCTGAATTAGTTTTAGATTCACTGGATCACATACCGCAAGCATCAATGGGGACGAATAGGTACTTATATAAACTACATTTTATTAGTTCTACAAAGATCTCCCTATCCATGCCCTGAGGTCTAAGTGAAAAGGTACAGGAAGAAAAAAAAAAAAAAGATCTGGACAGGTTCAACAGCAATTTACCCATTGTGTTTTGGCTTTAAATATCCTGATAAATAAAACAACAAACTCATTGAACATTCTGAATAGTGGATATGTGTCTGAATGAGTATTTATCTTAGATTCCATTCTTCCACATATAAATGAACTGACCGAGATCATCATAATTTAGCCTACAGAGGATGACACGCCCCTTTCTCTGATGTAGATATATGATCATAAGCAGTTTAGGCTCATTCTGTAAGAGGGTAAGTGTAGTTTAAATAGAACTTGGAAACTATTTCGACCAAACCCAAATCAGCCAAAAATCATTCTCCCTAGGTCAGTCATTCACTTCCTAATCCTTCAAAAGCCTTGTCAGTCTAAGGACCTGTCAGAGCATTCATTCCCCTTCCTAATGTTAAATAAAACAGAGAGCAAGCCAAAATTACACTTGCTAATCTCTGTCCAGGTTCCAATTCCCTTCCGACTATCAGCACACATCTACAGAACAAATCCACTTTGTGACCACTGAAAGCGCTGAGTCTCAAGAAATGGACGCAGAAAGAATGACACTACAGCAGTCTAGGAAAGAACCCATAACAATCGAAGAGACAGTGAACATCATTGAAACAAACAAAAACCTTACAGCAACAGTAAAATAGATCTATAAGAGATCCTTTCCATTCAATACATGTCTGATACATTTCTACATTGCACACATCTCTGGCTCTCACTTAGTCTAAATGAGCCTGATTGCTCTCCTAAACAAGATGCAACAATGAAAGGAAAAGAATACCCCAAGTAGTTCCCCTCCTTTTCCCCTCCACAAAAAAAAAACACACCCTACAATATAGTGGCATCTCCCTCAAAACAATGCTAACCTCAATTTTCCACAGTATCCTGCAGGGGCACAGACATCACATCACCTCTGAAAAACAGTGTGCTTATTAAACAGCAAAAAGCAGTCCTTTGAACCAGGAGTGCCAGGAATAAAATTAAGTCCTGATTCCCCTTTAAGAAATCCTCCAAGGCTACGCAAATACGAGTAACTGCGTATCTATAAAGTAATCTCCCTACACTTCCTCATATCTTCTCAAAAGGGATTCTTAAAAACTTAAAGATAATTGATCTTGTATTCTTCTTGTTCACTTTACAAATAAAATATGTTTTGTATGAATGCTGTGTGGAAGGCATGGCAAGTAATATAAGGTAGAAAGTAGTATATGTATTCTAGTAGGACTTGTAAAGGTATGGAATACGAAATGAACCTGTTGTTATATTCTTGGTGTATACTTTTGGGAAGAGAAAGATTGTTGTAAGCTAGGGGAAAAAACGTAGTATTACTGGAAGCAATTTGAAAGTTTTAGTGCTAGCAAAATGCTCGAGAGGCAAAAAGAGAGTGTGAGAGAATTTTATAAGCATGAAAGCCTTTAGAAATTCAAAGTGAAGTATTTACACTACATTTATCTCACTACTTATAAACTATGTGACTTTATGATAACCAAAAATGTACGATTTAAAAAAATTATCTTAAGAAAGACAATTAAATAAGTTGAAGACATAAAAGATAAAATAACTTTTTCTTTTTGTTTCCTTCTTCCTTCCCTTTCATAACAAGCAAGGACTGAAGTAAAAACAAGGAAGTGAAGTGTTTTGTTATTTACTTATACTAGCAATTCTTGATATGTAAAAATAACTTGAGTGTGTGTCAGATCTCAATCACTATAAACATATCTAGATATTATGAATTACTATATGTATATGGTAAAAAAATTATGAAAACATCTAGTAAATTGTGATGTATAAAAACATATAGGAATACATACTTTATTCCACATTGTTGAGCAGAATAAATTCAAGATTTAGCTAGATACTTTGAGAGATTTTGAAGTAATACGACTTTTAAGTTCAGTTTTCTGTTTCTTTTTTTCCCACTTCTGACCAGTTGTTTTTCTCAGGAGATCTTTTTAGTGTGGCAGTACTAGACTAGTCCATATCTTCAGGAATGGAGATTATGTTATTGTCTTTGATGAAGGACATGGTGTCCTCTATAGAGTTGAAAGTTTTAAAGTCATTTGAATAAAGGATTCTGATTTTCACAGGATATACAAGATGGGTTTTTATTTTATTTTGTTTTAATAGTCTTACTAATGGCTAGGCTTTCTTCCTCATTATCAAATCTTATCTGGTGATGTTTATGTATAAGTGAACTTTTCCTCCAGGCTGTCTTGAGAATAAGATCTTTGTCCCAATAAGAAAGAAATTTGACAATTATAGATCTGGGAGAAGTAGAAGTTGTTGTAGATACTGATTTTCCAATTGCTCTATGGGCTCTCTCAATGCCATTAGATAAACCTTATTTTAGGCCAAGTAATTCTGGAAGCCGGGCATTTAAGAATAAAATGTTCTCACCTTCAGCTTTTTCAGGAAGACCAAAAATCCTTACATTATTTCTCCTTTCTCTGTTTTCTAGATCATTCAACTTGTTGGTTAACCGATTATTTTGTTGTGTGAGAAGCTGAACCTAAGTCTCTTCCTCCTTGAGCCTTTCATCAATGTCAGTGAGTGATAATTCAATGTCTGTTATTTTAGATTGTTGATGTTGAAAATCTCTTTTAAGGTGTCAGTTTGGTTTTGGCAGTCTTGTCTAAAACTTTCCAGTTTATCTGTAAATTTGTCCATTTTTAAGGAGAGATCCTGAAGAGTAGAAGACATCTGCTGTATAACCTTCTTTAACAAAGTGTCTGAATTCTTTAGGTTGCTCATTTTGACAATAAAGTATTTTCTCCAGAATATTTTGACAGGAAATTTTTTAGATATAAATCTCAAAATTTATATATTCTTAATTTAGTAGTTTAGTAGCAGTTTTGTCTTGTTTTCAATAAAATTAGATGACTTCATTTCCTGTTATTTGATATAGTTTAAGGAGCTCAAATAATGTTGCTAACAGTTAGCCATTCAGGCTCCGCCCCCACTGATACTAATTTTGATTAAAACAAGCTGATTACGTAAAATATTCTGCTATCTTTGTTTCATTACAAGGCTATATGATGCTATGGGAAATGTTAATGGTCACTATTATTTAATATCAAGTCTGTTTATATTAGAATTTGTACTTTTAGTTTCATTTTGTTAACTTAGGTGCTTGGAATGGATGCAAAGTGTTTGATTTACTGTGACGACTGATCTAAAGGCACACAACAGATTCCATTTTAAGGTGTGCTTACAAGTTTCTGGTTGTATAATCTTGATTGTTAAATTAATGTTTCTAATTAATATTTATATAAAGGTTATGGAAATTCTAATTAATCAGATGTTAGATGGTAGTTTTAGCTTTATTTACTTCTGTACATTTATCATTTTTCCATAGGTTCATAGGTTGGTACTAGGCTATCGGCCATAGGGCCTATACAAGCCTAGCCATAACAATTCCCTGGATATTTTTTCCTACAATATTTACTTCCCTGGACCCCTATCTAGCAGGGCGACTGACATGATCCCTGGGGTGAATTTCCTATCTCCCATCCAATCGTCAAGAAGGTTCTTTTTGAAGAGGGCCAAGGAGGCACTCTGCTTGACATGATGGGCAGTCCATTCCAGAGTATGGGGAGTCTCTGGGTCAGGAACCTATCCCTCCAGCATGTTTTGTTCATTGTGATGACAAGGTTTAGATCCCTAGAGCATGTGGCTCTGATGGATTGGGATTTCTTTAAGTGGAGCATGTCCAACAGCTCAGGGTTTGACATGGCCTTGTATGTTAAGCAGAGATCACCTCTGAGTAGACGATATGCCAGAGTATAGCTGGAGTTTTTAGGCCTGTGATTCTTTTAGTGAGGTATTTCTGCGGCCTTTCAAGCTGTTTCAGATGTCTTGTGAGGTACATACCAAATGGGGCATTGTACTCTATAATGGGTCTAATGAGGGATAAGTAGAGTGGGACAATGACCTCCTTTTTTCTGGATGAAAAGCCCTTAGTGATGAGGTGTGCCACATAGAAGGATTTCCTGACTCTTGTGGCAATGTGGTTATCGAAGGTGAGACCACTGTCTACCTGTGCCCCTAAGTCTCTCATCACACTTTTGGTGTTTAGTGTACTGCCACCTATGTGGTAATTCATGGGTACATGTTTTTTTCCCAAGGGGATAACTATACATTTTTTGGCATTAAGCTTGAGCCCATGGCTCCGGCACCAAGCATCTGTTTCTGTAAGGCCCCTTTGTAGAATATCCACATCATTTGGGGATTCAATAATGGCTCCCAGTTTGCAGTCATCTGCAAACTTTGTTGGCCAGGGTCCTTTAGTGTTGGCCTGTACTTCAGAGAAGTAGATGCCAATCAAGAGCGGTCCCAGGACTGAACCCTGAGGTACTCCACATGTCACTTGTCTGGAGCTGGATTTGGAGTCAGCTACTTTTACAGTCTGGGTTCTGTCAGTAAACCAGTTGGCAACCCATCGAGTGACATAGGGATTTATGCCCAGCTTAGTAAGCTTATCTATGATTCCAGAGTGGGGGATGGTGTTGAATGCCTTGGCGAGGTCCATATAGGCTGTGTGGACTACCTTACTCTCGTCCACAGCTCTGGAGACTGATTCGAAGAAGTCAATAAGGTTCAGGAGACAAGATCGGCCCTTCACAAACCCAAACTGGGTGGGATCCAGTGTTTGAAGGTTGCCAATGTCTTTGTTTATACGTTCCATGATAATGCGTTCCATGCCCTTGCAGATCAGGTTCAACAGACTGATGGGATGGTAGTTCCCGGGATCCAAGGTGGATCGCCCCCTTGTGGAGTGGGATAACTGTAGCTGTGCGCCACTCAGTGGGCACAAAGCCTGAGGTGAGGCTATGATTAAACATGACACTTAGGTGAGGTGCCATGGTAATTAGATGCAACATGACATTTATTTACCAGCCATTCTATATGAAAAAACTTTCATTATATATGGAACTTTGCCCATTATACCAGTTAATAACTTATCATTTAAAATGGTAATTAGATGCAACATGACATTTATTTACCAGCCATTCCATTGTTTGTTTTAAGGGTTAGGCCTTGAGAGGTGAGGTGTAGTAGATATATTTAACCTGTTAAATTTTGCAAGCAATTTTCTATATGAAAAACTTTCATTATATATGGAACTTTGTCCATTATACCATTTAATAACTTATCATTTAAAATGGTAATTAGATGCAACGTGACATTTATTTACCAGCCATTCTATATTTATTGGAGGGTATCTCTCAAAGATTTTAAACTTACAACATTTCCAACTTAACTTTTTAATCAACCTGTTGGTAATAATTCAAATCTTCCAGGCTTTATAATGTATTGTAACTAATTCTTATAAAGGGATTATCAATTTCAAATTTTGCAATACCAATTTTATCTCTTCTTACTGGCAAATCCGTGATCTGCTGTTTAATAATTGGTTAAAAAAAGCCTGTTAAGTCTAAAGTAACTTAACATTTACACCACTAAATAAGTTATTTTTACTCAGTTTTTGATTCTTAATAATGCTAATTTAACTCCTTTTAAGAAAGCAAAGTCCTTCCCAGACTCATTCACAAGATGTTCAGCCCATATGGTTGATAATGCAGATATTTTATATATTTTTGAGTTTGTAAGTTGTTACATTACATGTGTTTTTTATTGCAGGGTAAAATAAATAAAGCAAATTATACTGACCTGTCAGTAACCTGACAATTTGCTTTATTGCATATCCCTCCTAAGAAATTAAATTCAGTGAAATGAGTATATATTGACTGTTTTTATGTTTTGGGTCTCAATGCAATAAACTGTTCAAGTTTTTTTTTTCAGTCTGATATAAAACACTCTAAATGTTTTAAAATTTTGCCAATATCTGGTATCAGAAAGAATTACTGGACTGAAACTATACAAACTGTTTTGAAATCAGTTCTATATATTTTGTATCTTGTATTCATTCAATATGATTATTGCAGTTGTCTTATAGCATTTGCTTGAAATTACTTATAAGCTTGCTAGGTGTAAATAATGTACATTGTTGTCTTAGTTTTGTATTCTTCAATATCATGATTATGTTTTCATTTTGTTGGTGGTGTTAATATTCAAAATCTTAATAAAGCATTATAAAAAGTCCAAGATGTTGCTGTTTTAAAATGTCCTGATTGTAACTCTTTCAACTGTAGAATTATTAAGTAGTCAGATGTAAAGCAGTATGTGAAAGCCAACAATTTTAGTTTTACAATATCACAGATGGACACTGTATTTTCAGTAATATTTAGCTGGTAAATGTCAAGAGTTTCATAGCAAGCCTGAAAAGCATACTCCAATGCACTGTACGAACATGTACATAAATGCAATGGAACTAGTCATACTCAACAGAACCAAGATGCTCTTCTCCAAAAAAGCAAGCCAGTCTGGTGGTCCCCTACCATTAATAAACTCTACAATAGAAGGAGGAAACTGTTGCAGAAAAAGGTGAAGTCCCAAGACTGAAATAATTTCCTTATTAGCGTCAACAAAAAGTTCAGATCCCTCATCAAAACCTCCAAAGCCAGCTATGAAGGCAGAATTGCAGCAGACACTAATAACAACCACAAAGCCTTCTATAGTTATATCAAGAATCTCCATGGCAATACCAAGATTTGCTCTGAGTTACTGCACAATAGTACCTTCTATACTGAGCCAACAGATATTGCCAACATACTGACTGACAGATTCAGTGCCAACTTTACCCCTCCCCCCCAAAGGACCAATCTCAATACCAGAAAAATGCTAGGTACCCATCATTACTGCAGCACATGTTAAAGCTGCATTGTCTAAGGTCTAGAATACCGCTTCCATGGGACCCAACAATATCCCTGGCTGTGTTCTACATGAATTACAACTGGCACCACATCTGTGTGCTCTGTTCACTCACAGCCTCATCTCAGGCTTTGTCCATACTGAATGGTGCACTGCTACAGTCATTCCTCTCCATAAAGGAGGCACGACTACAGACTCTGGAAATTATCACCCCACTAGCCTGATGAATCTGATATGTAAGGGTGGACCACAGCATCATGGACCTAATTAACAAGGATATAGGGAATCTCCGAATTCTAGATTCCATGCAACTTGGTTTTGTGAAAGGTAGATCATGCCTGCTCAACCTGGTTGACTTCTTTGAGTCAGTCACCAGAGCGGTAGATGAAATTAAGGCAGTTCATACAGCCTACCTCGACCTGGCCAAGGCCTTTGACACCATTCCTCACTCAGGAATTATTGATAAACACAGCAAACTAGGCATCAACCCCTATTATCATTAGCTGGGTTGCAAATTGGCTCACAGATGGAATCTACAGTGTGAAAGTAGCAGACTCCAAGTCAGACTGCCGACCAGTCACGAGTGGAGTCCCACAGGACTTGGTCCTGGGTCCTCTCCTGTTTGGCATCTACTTCTCAGAAGTCCAGGCCAACACAAAGAGACTCTGGCTGAGGTGCAGACAACTGCAAGCTGAGAGCCATTATTAATTCCCCAAGTGATGTAGACATCCTACAGAAAGGCCTCACTGAGACCAATGTCTGGTGCCAAAACCATGGCCTTAAGCTTAATGCGAAAAAAATGCATCGTCATCCCCTTTGGAAAAAACTCAGTTTCCACTAATTACCACATTGATTGGAGCCCACTGAACACTGAACGCATTATAAGAGATCTGGGGACACAGGCTGACAGCAACTTCTCCTTCAACCACCACATTGCCACTGTGGTCAGAAAGTCCTTCTATGTGGCACATCTCATTACCAAGAGTTTTGCATCCAGGAAGAAAGAAGTCATCATTTCTCTCTACTATTCCCTCATTAGACCAATCATAGAGTATAATGCCCTGTTTGGCATGTACCTCACTAGACACCTGCAACAGCTGGAGAGGCCACAAAAGTACCTCACAAAGAGGATCCTAGGCCTTAAACACATGTCCTACACAGACAGACTAAAAAAACTCCAGCTATTCTCTGTCTCATATCGTCTAGTAAGAGGCGATCTCTGCTTGACCCAGCTCTGTTAGAAATGCTACATCTAAAGAAATCCCTCCACACCACATGTTCCAGAGACCTCAACCTCATTACCACAATCTACAGAACATGCTGGAGGGACAGGTTCATAACCCAGAGGCTACCCATGCTCTGGAATAGATTTCCCATACATGTCAAGCAGAGCACCTCACTAGCTCTCTTCAAGAGAAATCTTGATGAGTAGATGGGAAATAGAAAGTTCACCTGGGGGATCACTCCAGTGGCTCTGCTTGATAGAGGGACTGGGAACTAACGATGGGTGTCACAATGCCAGGGCACTTCTATGGGCTAGGCTTGTAAAGGCCCCAGGGCAATTAACCTAGTACACACCTATGAACCTATGATGAGTGACAACAAGTTATTTCATCAGATGCTTACAATTTGTTGCGTCTTTCTTTGATTCATAAAGAATCATCAAAAATGAAAGAATGCCTGTTTTTTTGTTGTTGATATTTTAATGCATCTGCACTTATTAAGTCACAGATTTTGTTCTTGTTTGTGGTTTGGCAGACTTATATAATAAGTTAAGTGTGAGTTTTATGGATTTTTTTCCACTTTGTTTAAATTTTTGTAACCTCAGAACTGGTATGCAAGTTCATAAATTCACTCATACCTATGTTTTAGGGTGAATACCATCAAGAAACACAAATTCTCTCAAGTTAAAAGTATTTTTTTTTGTTCTTGTTCAGATGTTAACTGTGCTGTAAACACCTTGAAAATTTGCTAATTGTTGTTTATCAACCAAAAGACAATTCAATTAATTTACAATAATCTGAGCTACTAATTTGTCTTTTGTCCAGGTATTATTGAAATGAGCAGTACAATTAATATTAACTGTCCTGTTATGTATTACAGATGATATAAGCTTTGTTCTCCCTTTTGGAATGTGGGTCTGCAGTTGACAACTAATAGGGAGCTCTGTTGAAGACTTCATACAGCTAGAGGTGCCACCATATGTGCCAACTGTGCCAAATAAATTGATCATTGCTTTGTCTGCTGTCTACTGCTTTTATTTTCATTTCTTTAATGTACACCTTTTGTTTGCTTCTCAGTTAGATTGAGGAAAATATGGGTAAATGTGACATGTTCAAACTGATGCTACTTGGCTAATTGGAAATGTTGCACAGATAGTGACCTCCTTACTTGCATACAGTATATCATGAATAATAATGAGTGACTTCATACGTGTGACCAACCTTATGTAATGGAAATGTTCAGTAGTTTCTATAAAACTGGAGGAACAATCAGTGTTAGCTCTGGAAGTGAAATAAGTCTTTTCACATTTTCAATCACAGTTGTTGCAGTGAATCAATAGTTATTGAATCCTTCTGTTGCTTGTTTGGTTTATAGTACATGTTGTACAGACTGATATAATAGCAAATTTCTTCAATGACTTTCTACCCAACTTTCTAGCTTTCTTAACATTCATTCACCCCTGGTGCAACCACTGAAAAATATTTTTCAATGAAGTGAGAATGAAAAGTTGACATGTTTTTTTTTTAAACTGCAATCCATCTCCAACTGCTAAGGTGTCCCACAATAAATAAAACTGAGAATAATCATATATTTCCACATCTTAGTACATTTTGCGCTGATATAACTTTTCATTTTTTTTTGTCAGTGATGCCCCAACAGAAAATGCTTCATTGATGCCATAAGTATGACTTGTGACCCCTTCCATTTGTTAAGAGCCAATTGCATACTGAATGACAGTTGTTGCCCTAGACAATGTACCTACAACTATGAGATGCCATCCTGGTTTCTTAAATAGTTCATATTTGTAGCGTTGCAGGTAGATAATCATCGTCTCAATAAGAGGCATTATGTTATTTAGGTGATTTTTACTCGTGCTGATAAGGTGCTTATGATCATTCTGTTTCAAAGTGTACTATGCCAAATATGTAAGAATGAAGCTTTTCACATCTAAACACAAAACCTAAATACCATTTTTTTAGTCTAAACATATCTTTTCTCAGCCACTGACATTAATCTAACAATAGGCATATTAAGGTTATATAATTATTGTCTAAGGCTGTGAGTGTCAGGGCATATTTCATTCAAAGAGGGGAGTATTTTTGACTCTAGCTTTCTGAAAATATCTACCAGGATGACTTGCAAATTTAAAGGTAAATGATCCATTGCTGAAGAAATTAGTAGTATTGGTTTAAACATGATGATTGAATTGATAGATTCTGATCTAAGTGAATTCTTAGGCTCCCGGTTGTAATTAAGTATGAGCCTCAGATGTATGAAAAAAGTCAGAAAATACAGGAGAACAGCAAATCTTGACCATCTCTGCTTGCCTTTAATATTGCATTTTGCAGAGGATCAAGCTCCCTTGTACCCCATGACATGGGGTAAGCCCCCACACTGCCTGAAATAATATATGTAAACTCTGAGATTGCCATACCTCTGAAAAAAGGGAGCATTCATGAAGCAGCAGTCTCAGGCACAGTGTATGTAAGCCCGCATATTCGGTCATTCAGTTTCACAGTTTCAGGACTCATAGTAATAGGTCTCAGAATATTAAATGGTTACCATATTCCTAAGTACTTGAAATTTTGAACTGGAAGTATTTTGTTAATCCACGGGTCTGAATACTGTATTGGGTTAGTACTGACTAACCTCTGTGGGGTACCATACAGCATAGTATTTGCTTTGTTGGATATTACTGCTGCTTTGGGTGTTTATGGAACCAGTAACAGAGTGGTAGGAAATAATGTTGGACTTACTTCTCCGGGTTTGCAGCTATTAGTTATCCATTTGAAGAATTGGAGTTCGTCAGGATATAAGATAATATTACATTGAAGGAGGTCACCTAGCAGTGAATTTTCAATCATGAGAACAGAATGTCGCCTAAAATGAAATCCTGAGGTAATCCTGTTCGAAGCATGGAGTCATAAATTTGTTTATGAGATAACGTTTCAGTAACAATGCCATTGTTTTAAGAAAAACAAAATTTATTAATAGGTTATGATTGACAAGCTCACAGGCCTTGCTTATGCCTACATATTAGTGCCTCTAAGTTCTCCATTATTTATGGTTTGTTATACATAATCTATAGCTGTTTGGAGGGATAGGTGTATTATATACAGGCTAAAATTCATGTTGTGCATCAATTAGGGTTCCACTGAATTGGATGACAGACAGGATTTATCAATACATTAATTATGAAGTATTTTACCTTTGGGGAATTTCATTGTTTGGTGAAACTGATGTCAGCTTGGTCATTTTAAGAGGTGTATCAGTGATAGCAGTTTACCATTCATCTGTAAGATGTAAGATTGTAAATTAAGGTCAGAAAGAAGAAACAGTCTTTTCAGAAATTTCGGAAGCAGAGAAGAAGAATACACATGTATACTGCTGATGGGAGCTGCATGAGTAGTTTGCATATCAAGTCTGCAGAGATAATACCATAGAAATGAAAAATGATATTTAATATCATGAGTGCAATGACGACTGAGTGCATGGTGTGGAGATACCAGTGGATGAAATCAGATTTTTTATATAATTTCAAGTGATAGTTCAAAAGGAACCACTCAGTTTGATTATGAATTGTTTAGATTAGTTGATGAAGCTGAGTGTGTGTGTTTATAATTATCTTTCTTAATTTGAGTGAGCTGTAAGTGTCTCACTCAGAAAGGACTGAATGGATGACTGGAGTGGAGTGGTGATGGTCAGGTGTGGGATGGAAGCAAAGACAACAGAAAAAGGCATTTAAATGCAGCACTTTGGATGGCAACATTTACAGTCCAACAATGTATTGCCAATGCATAGCAATATATTAGAGCATGTGCACGAACACAGCATCCAAGAGATATTTCTGGAATTATTTCAGTAAAAAAGAGACTGCAATATGAAAAACTCAACACCGTAAAAAGTAAAATAACTTTGCAGTAAACCTAATAATCAAAACTGGGCTGTGAGTCATGCAGGTATACCGTCTCTCAGTGATAGTTGCCCAGATGTACTTTACTTACTGGGTTAATGCACTTATATTAATGGCAAACCTGTATGAGCTGTAGGCAGCTGTAGTGGCAGTGAATGTTTCATTGTAATGCACAGCCCATGAATCTGCTATCAGTGTTTTTTTTTTTTAATTGAACCAATTTATGAACAATTTTATAGCCATGGTTTGTGGACAGTGTTAACTGCATGATCCATAAAAGAGCAAAGATATGTTAGCATCAGTGAGCCACTGACTTATAAAGTCATTGTTATGGCTCAGTGAGGGATACTGCTGAGCAGAAACGCATGGTTCAGCCTCGTGCAATAATTCAGAAAAGAAGATTTTGGTTGGTGCCTCCAACAATAATCAATTATAAGTCTGACTTCTATGCTAAGCCAAGTCACAGTTTCCATTTTATTTAATGTTTGGTGCTCATGTTAATTTCACTAGATGCAGTCTATTTTCAATGTACACTTGAGGTGGCATTCATGCTAATTAGGAGAAATTAGGCAGAGGTAGTTAATGGGGAACGGAAGATGTAAAGATGTTTTGTGTAACAGAATTACTATCATAACCCCCCTTTTCCAATTTCCAGCATGAGTTGCGTTATGGAGTCAGCTGTCACTTTCTTTCTTGATCCCATGCTGCTCGTATTTTCAATTACGGTCATTCCTGACTGGTGTAGGTCTTTAGTTCATTCATCTCTCTGCTGAATGTTCTCATTTCACATTGCCTTCTTCCAGTCTTTCATAAATCTTCGTTTCCACATTGTTTGATGCTTTCCTGCACATGTACCCAGATGACTATAAACTGTTCTCTTAAACCTTCTCTACAACTGGAGTTACATTGCTTTTAATCTGATGTCATCATTTCTTTATCCATCCTGCAGTGTGCCTTTCACTGCCCTTCTCAGGCATTTTATCTCCATCACCTGTAACTTCCTCTACTTCTCTGCTCAGGTTTCTGTATGATACAGTAGTACTGGTCACACCACTGTTTGTACACCTTAGTTTTCAACTTCATTGGCAGTCTTCTGTCACACATTATCCCTAGTTCTCTGTGCCAGTTGGCTGTAGCCCCTCTAAATCTAGCTCTGACCTCCTCATTCAGACTTCCCTTCTCCTCAACCACCCCTCCCAAATACTTGAAACTGGTAACCTGCTCCACTGTTCTCCTTTTCATCTCAATTTTCAACTTCTTCAGATTTTTTCCCATCTGCTATCCTGACAACTCTTTCTCTGTACTCGGTTTCATTGTCTGTGCCTTCAGTTTTCTGTTTGTATTTCATTCCCCTATCATTTTTCTGAGGTTCTTTTCAGATAAACATTATTACATCACACTCCTAGCACTTCACCCATGCAGTCTTCAAGGGAGTACAATATTATTAAGGAAGACCATGGCCCCGGTGACTTGTTTATGTAGCACTATTTGCCATTCTGAAGGTACATTAAGTTCTTTGACATATGGAGTGCTAACCTAGACTCATAGGACATGCAGTAAATGAGAAGATTTACAGAATGAGGCAACAATGGTTTTGAAATGTTCTTTGAACAGGAGCTATGAAAAGGTTGATATTGAGAAGGCATATTGGAGAAGTGGCATTATGTCTAGCCAAGATCTGATAAAAAGTGGTGAAAAAATGTGAAATAAAATAGAAAATGCAATGACAATAACTTTAAGTCTGATAACAATAATCTTCCTGGATTTTGGATTTGCTTCTGTGCATTCAGCACATTGGGCAATGAATACCTTTCAGCACTCATTGTTTCTGTAGCAAGTACATGTTTTACGGGGTCGGGTTGCTAGCCCAAGGCCCAACCATCCTCAGACGGTGGAACACACACTCACACTTAGGGCCAATTCAGAGTGTCCAATCCACCTACTGCAGGTCTTTGGAATGTGGGAGGAAACCGGAGCACCCAAAGAAACTCACACAAATGCAGGTAGGACATGCAAACTCCACACAGAAGCTGAGAATCGAACCAGAGAACCTCTTGCTGTGAGGCGACAGTGATAATAATAATAATAATTATGTATATTTTGTATTAGAATATACTTTATTTAGTTCAATAATGATTAGATTAGTGAATAAATATTGAGGTGTTCAGAACCCATCTTATCAGTTTTAATGGAAAATAAAACAAAGTTTTCTTTTTTACGAAGCAAGAATATAGTCAGTTATATAGTTCATAGTCAGTTTAAGAGACCATTAATAAGGGTTAACAATGGGTGAATAGTGTTCTGTGTTTTTTTAATATTTGTGATTTTATTTCCGCTTATATAAAATTAATCACAAGAGATTTACTTTGAAAGGTAAATTCTCTTATCTAAGTAAAGGGATTATGTATGCAATCTGATGTTCTTGTAATTTGGTATATATATTGGTGAAACAACTAGACGTTTTAAAATAAGAATGTGAGAACATCTAACTATTATCAGGCTAAATAAATTATGAGAGACCAAAAGCACAACATTTTAATAATGTATATGTAGGTAATGCATCTGGCTTTAGATGCACAGTTTTAGAGCAGGTGAAGTGTGATGAAATAAAAGGGAAACCTTTAGACATTTTGTTAAGTCAGAGAGAAGCTAGTTATGTATTGAAGTTTGACACTTTAAAACCTGATGGTTTAAATTAAGAATTAGAATGGAAAGGTATGTTAAATTGATCAGTTATATAACCGATTAATTGTATTGCTTTTTTTACTGCTTGGTTTTGTTTTTTGGATGCATGCATTGGTGCACTCCCTTGAAAACTGGGTGGTCGTGCTGTTAGAAGGGTGATGTAATAAAGTTTTTTTTTTTTTTTTTTTAATTTTATAAATTGCCATTTTGCTGCTTAGGGAATTTATTGTTGTTTTTCATCACATAGTTCTTATTCAGAGTCTACTTGCAATGCTAATCATTGACATATTGCCCTGCTTCCTCCAACCTGTTTGCTAATTTAGTCTATCACCAATATGAACGGCAGTGGGCTCAGATCTGAACCCTGTTGCACACCCAGTCCCTCTCAGAATCCCTGTTTGAGTCCAAACACTATTCATGCTTGTGTCATTGGATCCTTGTACATAGCCAGTATTAATTTTCTACCAATGTTTCCAGTACTCCAGACTACTTCAGGACTGCCCAAATCAACTTTCTTGGGACTTCTTCATATGCTTTCTCCAAGTCTAGAAATGCCCTGCTGTACTCGTTCTTCATCTCTACCATCTACTCACCTATTTGCACACTGCAAACATCTGGCCAGCTGTGCTGTATCCTGGTATGAATCTGAAATGCCCATTCCATATCTTGCTTACTACTAGTTTGCATGTTCATCGATCACCTTCTCAAGCACGTTAATGCAATGTGACAGGAGTTTGATGCCCCTTTACTGCTGACTGTTGTGAATGTCCTCTTTGTTCTTGTACACTAGTACTAGAAAATTCATTGTCCAGCCATGTAGGATAAATCTATCTCTTTATATTTCTATAAGTACCTTTTGGAACCATTTTTCTCTCATACAATGTCTTGACCTGCCATGACCTCATCTGAGCCTGATGCTTTTCTCCACTTCATTATCCTCAGTGATGTTCTTACTTCTTGTTCTTCTTCTTAATCTAGGGTAGGTTCTTCTTCTTGATCCATTGCAGGGTGTGTCTGGGGCAGTACAGCTTCTGTAGTTTTCTTTTTTCAGAAGCTGTTGGGAGTACTCCTTCCATCTGCCTTTGATGTCCCATGTACTGATGAGCATGTTGCTGGTATCCTCATGAGTGGCGTCTGATTTATATCTTCTTTATCTTTCTGTCTTTGGTGCACAATCTGACAGACTTTCTTTGCAACATCCAGAAGATGGTACAGTGCCTCTGATGCCTTGTTCTTTACTGCTTTGACTGCTCTCTTAGCCTCTTTTTTAGCCAGCCCGTATTCCTTCTTAGCCCAATCTATCATTTATATTTAATACTTGTTCCTTCACTCCTTCTTTCTTTTAATAACTTCCTATACTGCTGGGTTCCACCACCAACTTTTCTTATGTACATTACTTTTATACCTGGCTTAACTGCATATCTGCTCTATAATCCTCAGACATGATATGTGAGATGTGACATTCTTCTTTAACTCCAGCTATTTCCTCTTCTTCTTGAGGTGCTAGAGCCCTGAGTATTACCTTGAACTCTTATGCTTTCACTCCAGTAAAGTTTCAATTCTTCAGTCTAGTCTCTTTTGACCTTAGAGCCTTCTCTAAATACTGACTGCATTTGATTGTGGCAACCAGTAGTTTTGGCTCAGGATCTAGTCTTTAACTGGGGATGACTTTGGAATCTTTGATTCTACCCCAGTGCTCCTTTCTTACTAGGGGGAAGTCTACCTGAGGTGCATGTTGGACACTCTTGTATGTGATCCTGTGATGGTCTTTCTTGATAAACTATGTGTTGACCACCATTTGCCAGACAGAAGTCTGGAATGACCTATCCTTCATTTATTTATATTGCCTTATCCATGTGGACTCAGGCAGTGCTCATATCTTGTTCTACCTGTCCAAGTATATTTAGTCAGGTCACCCATTATCAACAGCAACTCATGATGTCCTACTTTATCTAGTAGGTCCTGCAGCTGCTGCCTGAATGTGCTATTTTCCTTGCTATTTCAACCTGGCCATGGGGCATAGGCTGAGGTTATAAATGCTCCTCTGTCTTTACACTGGAGTCTGACTGCTATGAGTATGTGACCAGTTCTGATGACATCACTTATTGTCTTCTGAAGGTTCTTCATCATCATAATTCCTATACTGTTTCTAGTCTGACACCTCCCCCCCTGCACTCCCACCCAGAGAAGTAGACTCTGGATCCCAAACCTAGTGTCTTTGCTGCACTGCCCTTCCATCTTATCTCCTGGGTACATAGGATGTTGATTGACTTGCTTATATGAATATAGGCATATCCATGAGTTGTTATCTACCATACTGGTGTTGCATGTTTGAGCAAGGACCGAGGTAGGCGAGTTGAAAATAATTAATAGGATAGGGTGGTCTTGCAGAGAGATTGGGAGCATGTATGAAAGCTGCATACAGTCTTAGGGAATAGATTTTATTAAATATATTCATTATTGAAATGAACTGTTAAGTTAGTCTCACTAAAGCATGAATAACATTATCTTTATATCGATTTGTATTATTGAAACTGCATAGTGGAAGACAATACTCGGTAGAATTCTGTGTTACCTGAGCTACTGTTTAAGTTTGACTGAGAGGCTGGTATTTTTTAAGTGCATGAGATGAGGAATAGAATGATGTAAGTGAGGGGTGGGAGAAGGGGGTGTTAAGTCCAGCTAGTCAACAGTGGCTGGCAATGGGGGTAGGAAAAGAACAAAGCAAGCCTACCACGAGGAGCTGCTAGACAGTCAGTTTATGCATGCGCTGTACCAAGAAACTCACAAGAAGAGCCAGTAATGGTACTTACAGCAGTATGCACTGTCCTAATGTAATGTCAGTAATTCACTGTCCTTAACTTCTAGCAGCCCGCTAATTATTTGAATTAACCCATGTTTAACTTTAACCTGCACACCAAGGGAAGGGAATATATAACATTATGCCGCATAAAAACAATGTGCACTGCAGTCTGTTCAAAGTTTCTTTAAATATTGTGGTGCTCAGCTTATTTTAAGTAAAAAACAAAGTCCTGTGGACTGCTTCGAAGAGGTGTTTTTCTTAGGCTGGCACGGTATGACTATCGATAATGGGGCAAAAAAATAGCTACACTGCTAGGGAATGGGCCCAACAACTGTGGAGACAGTAATGAGGTAATCAGGACAGGAGATCTGATTTATGTTTAAATGAAATGTGTATGTTGTAATCTAGGCAACATGTTACATTAGGACTGACCATATGCATGGATGTTTCTAGCAACATCATTCCTCCCCCTTTGCCCAGAGACATTAAAAAAGACAGATGATGTAACATAAATCTGCTTCTGCCCCAGCACCCCCAACAGTAGGACTACAAGTAAGTTAAAATTATTTTCAGCAGGGTGTGCAGGGGGTGGCAGCCCCCTTACTTGATATCCATTATCTCTGCCCACCGACTGTGCATCTAGAAGAAGATGAGTACCAAGGTAAAGTTTGACCAGAATTATTTCAGTATTAATCATTTAGAAGGAGACTTTCAATTCACAAGCACTTGTAAGATTCCTTTTTGTACCTATTGCAGGAGATCCTAGTCTAACAACCAGTTCTGGCTAGCTTTTATGGTATTGTCAGACATGATCTCCCAGTTAGAATGCCTTTGTGTGAAATGTTCTGTTGGAACACAGCCTGAAGCTGTCAGTTCATCACCCAAACACAACTGTAACAATAGCATCACCCTGGCCAATTTAAGGGTGAGATGATGACCACTATACTGTGAACTACATCAAACTTGCTGCCAAAGTATGAACTACAACATCTTATCCCTGATTGCATCCAGTGTCTTTTCAAACAGAAAATGTATTCTTTATATGGAAGCCACTGAGTGCAGTACTCAAGTGACAAGAATCATTAGTTCATCTAGCTTTTCTACCAGGCACTCAGAGCACAACTATCCTCTAATGTTTCTTTTACACCAGTATCATCTGTCTCTCTAAAAACTAAATACCATGTAATACTAAAAAAGCGGAAACACACAGGGGATGTAAATACAAGTAATGATATAACTTAAGGCTAACACAGAGAAATGACTTAAAACAAGAAACTCTTGAACTAATCAGAGCTTTGGGGATTTACTCCTCACAGCATGGCTACAAACTCGGTCCCTTCCCACTATAGAAACTTTTAATGCATTGACTAAAAATAGTTGAATGAGTTGCCTGTTAAAAGTATATTTTTGAGTCTTCTGACCTTTGGTCAAGTACCTCCATCACTATAGGTCTAACCATTTTTATTTTATTTTACTTTTATTTTTTTTTTTTTGTACTGCATTTCTAAGGTTTTGGAACCATTGCCTGACACTTAGAATATGTAGCACAGAGCTTGCTTATTGCAAACATAACAAACAAAAAAATCCAAGCCAATATATAACCTATGAAGGATTTAGTCACTCATCTCTTTCTCCTAAGGTGAGGCTTGTACTGCCTGTCAGAATGGTACTCTCAGAACTGCCATTAAACCACCTCCTCTGATTCCTTGTCTACACTGTAATTCAGCTCATGGTCTGATTCAAAATGGAGGCAACTGAGATCCTTATTTGGTCAAACAGCAGCTCTGCTGTGAAATTAAATCCTATTATTGGCCTTTCTTTAGGTAAGATCCTCCCACTATGCCTTAAGTCAAGTAGCTAGTGATCATATTTATCTGATTCTCTTTTCTGCTATCTTCACACCCAGAGCCATTTTGATTTTGACAAATACATTTTCAAAAATGTCAAACTTTTATCAGCATTCTCTTCGCTCTGGGGGAACATCTTTTCCCAAAACATCCTCATGCCTAACGCTAGGTATTATCTCAGCATTGTACCTCAGGGACTACTAAACTACAAACTCTGTTATAGACCATCTCTAGTTTTTATGAATTTACTATACTATTGTTTATTAGGGACTCATGTACTTTAGACACTTCAAGAAACAAGTGGTGCTTGTAATTGTTTCCCATTCACTCATATGTCACATTTTGGAATTTGTGATTCAACAGAAGTAATGAAAGTTGCCTAAATATTACTTGCAACCATGGAATGTCTCTCTAATAACTGATTCACCTTTAGCTACAAACATAGAATATGTCTTCCTACCAATGGATTTAGCTTTAATTGCAGCCATCGAGTGTGCCTCCCTACTAGGTGGTTCAGCTTTTGCTTCAAGCATGGAAGGTGTCTCCCTGCATTCTTACTTGCAAAATCTGTCCCCTACTCAGTCTGTGAATTACAATGCAAAGGCTCATCATTCTGTGGACAAATTTCAGCTATGTGCCCCACTTTAGAACTTTTTAAACAGGTTATTTTTCTGTAACTTGTTTTCAGAGCCTTCTTCACTTAATAGTTGCTTAAAGAAATTGCTACTGAACCCTGGAAAGGTAAATGCCTTACTTCCTCACTCTTACTATACATATTTTTTAAATGTCCACCATTTTGGGAGATCCTTTGGTTTACACTGTCTTCACCATTTTGTAATAGCTAATTTGCCTCATATACTTCATAACCAGATATACTAATTGGTATGCAGGATCAGCATACCCATGACTAACCCACTGATGGATGTGTGGCATCAATTGTTTTCTCAGAATATCCACATTTTTGCCTTTTATGTTTGGTCTGTTAATGATAAAATTTATGCTGTTCTGGCAAATCCCTGAGAACTAAAGTCACTAAATAATACTAAAGCATGACAGACATTTGAGTTTCAGACTTCCTATCCTTAAAAAAATACAAATATAATGCAAAACCTGTTATTGTAACAACTTTGTAAGTTTACAGGAGCAATATTTAAAATCTGTCCCTATTTTTGGATCTTTGTTCCCCCAATTTTTTTTGGCTTTGTCCAGATTTCTTGTGTTGAGAAGTTGAGAGGTATGGTATGAGGGAACGTTTCTCATGAAATAGTCCATTACAATGACTTTCATAATTCAGGGTGCTGAGTTCTGCCCTGACTTTAACCATTCCTATGGAAAAGGTCAAACATTTGTAAATGGACTGGTTTATATGAAGAATAAATACATGTGAAAAACCTTTAGACACATGCTGCTAGTATGAACAAAAATAAGCAAGTATCTATTTGTTCAACTTCCATAATCACTGCTTCTGTAATTTCTAAATCAAATTATATTTTCGGGATTCCCCACTCAAAAAGGAAGCTATTAGACTTGCCCACTTCAGTGTCTAGACAACCTTCATTTTCAGCTGTTCTCTCAAAACCTAGCTGATTGCCTTCAACATTGTCAGAGATGCTCATTTTCTGTAAGAAGCAATTAGCACATAACACCTGCATCCTGATCTGGCTACCTTAATGCAAGTGTCCCATCAGCTGGCAATTTCTCTTGCAGTTTCTGGATCGCCTATTGGTGGTGTTCTATCATCTTTTCCAAAATATCTGTTTTTCTGTTCTTCATGATGACTAAGCAGGGTGTGTATAGCAGCAGTAATCTGTCTCATGCCCTGTTGGAAAGCTTGATTAATTTGTTGCTGAATTCAACTGATTTCCTGTTGAAAATGATAACTTTGGAGTGGTGTTTCTAAGGCCATACCCATACTGCTGCATAAAGTTGGTTTCGGAGTTCACTAGGGCCAAAAAGCATTTTCAAAAATAGTTTCTTACACATCGTTAGGCCAGGGAGTATTGTTAGACAGCCCCCAGCATCTTCCCCCATGTGACAAACTAATGCTTATCTAGACACACTTCAGACAAAAAAGATGCAACTCCAACCAATTACTTTTGTTTTTATGCAACTGAAAAAAGATAAATGTCTTTAAAACACAATGTTTCAGCTGAACAGCAGATGGTAATGCAGTTTCTTTTTCAGTAAAATATTTTTAGAAGAACGACAGAACTTTATGAACTTCTGTACATACAAAATTATTCACTATCAATTGATCATTCCACAAACATTTTCCCTTTCTTAGGCTCAAAAGAAATATAGACCTTCAGTGGCTTCATTTGGCTTTAAACAAGACCACTGTAGAAGCTTCTTTTATAAAAACAGTTAGAATAGGGTGGCACAGTGGTGCAGTGGTTAACATTGTCACCTCACAGCAAGAGGTTCTCCGGTTCGATTCTCGGCTGGGGTGCCTTCTGTGTGGAGTTTGCATGTTCTCCCTGTGTTCGCGTGGGTTTCCTCCGAGTACTCCGGTTTCCTCCCACATTCCAAAGACATGCATCTGGAGCATTTCTCCCTGGGCCTCCGCTGAAAACAGGCTCTGTGGAACCTAGTCAGACATTCCCGGTCAACAAATGATAAATAAAAAAATAAAAAATAAAAAAAAACAGTTATTGCAGGAGGTGATATTTTCCACATACCTTAAAAGAACAACCAAAATTACTTGTCTCAGTAGTCAATAGTCCCGAGAACACAATCTACTTTGGAGGGCTTATATATCACAGTCCAAATAAGGAAAATCACTCTTACTTGCAGACTTAAAAACAGCATATCTGCAGTCTCTACCTACATGCATTTTTTGAAGGAAATCACTTTTCTGATCTCTAATGCAGATATTCCCAACTTTAGCTTCCGGAACACAAATAATTTCTTTGCCCAAACTGTCTGCCTTTTATAGCTCTTCACAAAACAATGCCCTTTATACTCTAATTTAGAATAATGTGTGCATGTGAGCACACACACACGCACACACACACACACACACACACACACACACACACACACACACACACACACACACACACGTGCGTACGCATATACACGTACTTCTAATTATAAGCATCTGTTTAATTTCTCTCTAGTATTGCTTAAAGGGGACTCAAGCTTACTAAGCCAAGTAAAAGTCTGGGGGCTTACCCATACACAACACATATTTGTGAGCATGGACTATGCCGGCAAACTGCCATGATCCTCAAATATCTGTGCAAAGACAAAGACTTAATCGATTGTTCCATGGCCAGGAAAAAATGCACATTACTCCAGTTAAAGCAGAGGTGTGGCTGTCATTGGAAGTCTGACTTCCAGCATCCTGAAGTAAACATTACTGATGAAGCCAAAGTGTGAGACCTTTTAAGGAATTAATAATGTCCTTCTATCACTGTATAGAAAATGGTACACAAACATAGCTTGCTACTTCAGAGGTACCAACCATGTCTTTGCAAAACATTATAATGTGCATTAATAATGACATGTCAAAAATTTCCACTGGCTTCTCTATTTCCAGATGGATATCATCCAATTTTGTAGCCTGGTAGGACTGTTCAGTGCTATAGTAGTGTAAAACATGAGCTTATGTGAAGTTACCTGGTTTAGTGGATAGAATTGTCAGCATTTTACTTTGAATCATCTTCATTTTCTGTTAGTCTAAGAGCATATTTCAAGATGTGGAATTCTGCAGGGGGTAATAAGATGAACTCTTTGCACAATGACATGGGTATTTTCTGCTATTCATATTGTAAGACAAGCTGTTTAGCTGCATTTTCAGACATTTTACTGGTTTTCAAGACTGAATTTATTCACAGTGGGATTTTCATTCTATTCATGCCTGACTGTAAACTTGCTCAGTTTATAATGCTGGCACAGTCTGTCTTGTTGTTAATGCAGTTATGGACTTCATAGAGTTAACCTTTTGAGTCAATTTTGCAGTTCTGCCAAGGTGGTAGCATTCATCCAAGAGGGAATAGTTTTATGATTATGTTTCTTTTTAATTTGATTTCTCTTTTTATTTGCTGTTTCTGTATTTACTGTAGTACAAATTTCATTAATACACAAAGCACATATTAATGTGTCTCATTTAGCTGTTTGGTGTGTTATATTTTAATTTATTTATTTCTTAATTTGTTTCAATTTTATTGATTGCTCTGTCCGTTGGATACTGGCTAGCTAGTTTTATATGTATATATTTGTTTTGCTTTTGAAGTGAGTGGCCTTGCCTTGGTGGGAGTGTCTTTATCAGTATATAAGAACTGTCAGCAGAGATTACACAAAACATTTCATTTTTATTCTGTTAATGTATATTCCCTGAAATTCATAAAGGCTTGCTGCGATATGAAAGCTTTAACTGAGATATGCCACATTGCAGTATTCCTAACCATTTCAGAGACTGGATTAATGCTGTAGAGCTATTCAAAGAGTGGATCTACCATGTTAATTTTCTTACTAGAAGGAAAAAGTTAATGTGGTCTTTTGTCGCAGGTAGGTATGATGGAACCATGAGGGCATGTATGTGTCTGTATGTATAACTATGAGGGCATGTGTGTAAATCCCTATGATGACATGACTGTAGCTGCATGGGTATTTGTGTGTGTGTGCATGTGTTTGTGTGCGTGTGTTGGTGCATGCATGCAGGTATGTGAGTGAGTGTTTCCGTCAGTGTGAGCAAATGTTATGGTGCTGGTTTGTGGCTGCTAGGCTGTGTGTGTCTGAGTTGGATTGTCTGGAAGTGTGTATGTGTGTGTGTGTGTGTGCGTGCGCATGTGTGTGCATGTGTGTCGGGAGTTCCTATGTTACCTTGGTGAGTTGTCTGGTTGGAAAAACAGTGGATGATCAGGTTTTATAACACAGTGTTCCACTCAGAGACTTAGCAATCAGCCAATAGTGAGGCATTTCTCTGTGCAACTTTACCTTGTCTTTCTATAGGAGAGTCTCTCTGCTAAGCTAATTAACAACCTAAAATAGCCAATTAATGCAGGTCAAGAAAGCCTCTCTGAATTCCAGTCATTCACTGTATAAAAGACATATTTTACATACTGCAATATTGCAGCATTTTCTGTGACTGTTTTTTTTGTGTGTGTGTGTGTGTGTGTGTGTGTGTGTGTGTGTGTGTGTGTGTGTGTGTGTGTGTGTGTGTGTCTGTGTGTGTGTTTGCGTGTGCGTGTGTGTGTGGGTGTATATGTGTGTGTGTGTGTGTGTGTGTGTGTGTGTGTGTGTGTGTGTGTGTGTGTGTGTGTGTGTGTGTCTTTGGCAAATTACATAGAAAATGTGAGCATTTAAATACATTGTAATTTTACACAGCATATGTGAATACATATGAATTTTTCATTTGGTTACGATTCACTGGTTGGCTATGGCCAAAGGACAATAATCAAACTGCTCTTGGTATCATATCATGCTTTGCCTAAAAATGTCCCAAACTCTATAGTTTGTTGCACTTAAGTAAGGGCTGCAGTGCGTCTCTTCTTTTTGTGGTGTTATGGGCAAAAGGGCTTTGCTTTCCACAGGAAAGTCTATAGAACTGTCTGCTTTTATTCCACCAAAATGTTATTGTGGTGCTCTGATGGAAAATGTACATTTGGCAGCAGTGATTTTCAAACATAACACATCTGGATACATGATCATATGACATAACAGTTCTTTTAAACCCTTTTATTGTGTGTTTTATATAATAAAAACTGCTTGTAGATATGTTGTAAACATTTAACTGTGATGTTCGTTTTACGTTATCTTTAGAGGGTTCTCAAATTAGGTTCTTTAATAAGCCAATTATTCTATCAAAGTATTCCATAATAAGAAGGGTTATTGTTAGAAAAATCTATACATGCTGCTTAGAAAATATATTTACATACATGCTGCCTAGAAAAATATATTTACAATGTGTGCTGCTTAGGAAGATGTGTATTTAAACATTTAAACATATATAAGTTGTGTGATCAAATATATGGAGAAATGTGTGCTTTAGTTAGAAATAAATGTACTTAAATCCATAATAGAGAACAAAGTTATGTAATGCATTTAATTCTGTCTTACTAGAATAATAGTAGAAATAAACCTGCATATTATTGCTTGAAGCACAAGCTGCAGTGTAATCAGAAATTTGACCTTGGCAGTTTGCAAACACAGTCTGGCTCATGTCTTTCAAGTAAAGATTATTTTGCAAAGTTAGAAAATAATAAATCTGTTCGCATGTGTGTCCTCTTTCCTGCCTCCACCAGGAGAGTAGCCTTGTGTGCACTATCTCTGATAGTGCGCAGCTGGGTACGAGGAAGACAAAGAAAGGCATTAAGGAAGACATACATCTATTGTATTTGAACTAATCAGAGAACCTTGAATTGGCTACATCCTCAGGAGGTCATCGTGACTGACCAGGTGTTTGCAAGGCTGTAATATTCTCATGGGAAAAAGACTTTTTGAAAAACACCAATTCAGCACTTTTTACTAAGTTACTATGATGTAAAGACCCTGTCACTGACCACGTCAGTGAGGTGGGCAAAAGCTGATTGTAAATGCTATAAAATGGCAAACACTGTACGAATAAACTAGTCAAAATTCTATACAAACTTTGTGTATGGTTTTTTGCCTCCTAATGTACATTAGAGAATAAGATATCTGAGTTCTCCTGCATTATTGTTTGTTATTGATTGACGTTGTTTTTGAATAACTCAATGATTTTTACAGTCTGACTCTAACAAATTTATTTAACATTTTGGTCCTAATCGTGCCGGAATTCCCTTGGTAAGCTGCAGGTCACAGAGTGCATAAGTGCTAATAAATCTACGCAGGAGAAGCTGCCGAAAAGAATGGTTCTTCTTAAAGTGAAAAGACCTCCGACTGAATTGTTGTATGTAAAGAGGCTGTCCACTTTCTGATCTGTGGCTGAAAAGCGGAAGACTGGGCCCCAAGGATAAACAATAAGAGCAGGAGGCTCAGGTAAGAAGAATTTCCCTCTTTGTCTTTGTTTTAGATCAGGGACCAGGTTACACTGTGCTATTGCTAAGGTTTGTGATAGCAGGGAGAGAGAGAGTCGAAGTATTGTATCTTGAGTCATAGATCAGGGAATAACAAAGCGAAGTAAACAGTCATTCTAGACACTACTGTGGATATGGGGAAATAAGATACCACGTGGTACAAGAGAAGGGTTACGTAACAGTCTTTTTAAGACATGGGAAATCAGTGCACTAAGAGATCACGAGATCCGCCCCTAACGGATAATGTGAAGCATATGCAATTACAGTAAGCAAATAATGTGAGATATTTTGCAAAATGTGTTAACAACTATAAATTTGATAGTAAACTAGATAAACTTTCACTAGTTAAACTCCTTAAACAAGCTTTAATCTGATGCAGGGCGTCAGGCAAAAGAAAAACAGAAGCTTAAAAAATTCTGAAACATTTTTAGACAACAGAGTGAAAGGTCTAACAGACAGAATCTCTGAAAAATGAAAACTTAGAGTAGACTGGACTTGCATTAATTAATGCATACAACAGGAAAATGAGACAGTAGATGGATATTATGCTAGATTATTAAAATGCTTAAAATAACAATTAAAAAAATATATATATACATTTTTAAAAGGTTGCATTGCCTCTGTTAGTAGTTTTATTACAAGGCATATGATAAATCACTGAACAAGCAGGCTGCAAGCCTTACTTGAGTATGCTAGACGTACTGAAAGACACCTTAATAGTAAAAAGAAAAAAGGCACAAGTCTTCACTGCTGAAGACGGAGCTGAAGTATTTGTATTACAGTCAGGTAAAAAGGGCATCTAGCTAGGGACTATAAACAAAATAAGAAAGCAATAACAGAAGATAAAGGAGATGTGGACTGACTATATGATAGTGATAATAACCAAAAATCATCAGGAAAGGTTAATAAACAAAAAGAAAATGTGAATGTAGTAGAGGAAGTACAAACAAATGTAGAGAATAAAAATGAAAATAAAATTTTAGATTTAGCATTGTTGAGCCTGGAGCTCTACCTAGCAAATACAAAACCAGAAGTAACACTTCTGGTGGAGGGAAGAAAGGTCAAATTCCTGTGTGACTCAGGAGCGTCACGGACTTTGATATACCCCTCCAAGTTACCAAAACATTCTAAATCACCTGATTATATATTAGTAAAAGCAGCAAATGGACAGCTATACAGGGAACCACTTTCCCATAATATAGCAATAACTGACCCTGTTTCAGGTATGACTCAGAAAAGTAAAATTGTAGTTTCTGCAAAATATCCAGTAAACTTACTGGGAAAAGACCTTGTGCAGATATTTGGCATAGCAGTAGTTCCTACCATGCAGGGTATGGAAGCACAAAGACAAATGAATGCTCTTGTGGTGTGATCAGAGGGTGAAGCCTATTATTGGTACAGCCAGGACCTAGTTATGATTGGTCCAGGGCAGTAACCAAAGAACTGATAAACGTAGCCATCAGTAAGGTACCCTCCCTTGACACTGATCAGCAGCACTTGTTACATTGTACTCCATACTACTGTAGCACACCAGGACCTAATAAAAAATATAAGTAAAAATCCTGCTGACAAATTAATATTACAAACTTTATGCTGGGATACTGAGGGAAACAGTGTAGTAAGCTGTTCATTACCTCAGGAGTTCATGAGATTGTATAAGTCCAATAGACTGCCACATGTCAGCTTGACAAAAAACAAAAGTTTTAAATGGGCAGACTTAGAAAAAAAAGGTAACAAAATGGGAAAACAGACTGATTTAAAAATGTCAGGACAAGGGATATAAAAACAAAACTGAATTGGTTGACACAGACACATACAGCTGTACACTTGCAATCTAGTAAGGACAGCTGATTAGCATTTTATTAAAAGAAAAAGAAAAGGTCTTGTGTAAAATTCCAACAACTCTGTGGTCAACAGGCAAGTTAAATGTAGGGCTTATTCAAGCAGCAGGACCAGTTACAATTACCCCAAAGTCAGCTTTTAGACCACAGAAAAAAACAATACATTTTGGGAAAGAATGCAAAAGTAAAAATTAAGCCTATAATAAGCAGCATTACTCAAAAAAGGAGTACTGGTAGAATCTCCTGATTCACCATGTAATACACCCCTATTTCCTGTTAAAGAAAGGCAAACGTGGAATGGCAGATGGTACAAGATTTATAAGCTGTGAATAATGCAGTAATACCTAAAGCACCTACGGTGCCAGACCCACATACCTTGTTAAATGATTTAAAGCCACAACAAAAGTATTTTACTGTGGTAGATATAAGCAATGCTTTCTTTTCAATACCTATACATCCTGATAGTCAATATTGGTTTGCATTTACATTTCAGGGTAAAAGGTATACATATACTCGACTACCACAGGGATATTGTGAGAGCCCAATAATATTTGCACAAAAAATGGCTAGCAATCTGGCAGGGTCTACCCCACCAGAAGGTAGTCAAATTTTACTTTATGTAAATGACATCTTGCTAGCAGCACCCAGCAGCAGTGCAGGGTGAATACAGTAGCATTGTTAAAATTTTTAGTAATACAAGGACACAAAGTAAACAAGAGTAAGTTACAAACTTTGGGAAAAAAAACACAGGTTAGATACCTGGAATATGTGATATTCAGTAAAGGTAAAATACTAAATAGTGGGAAAGAGAAAAGGGAAAAAAAACAGCAATTTTGCAAGCACCCAAACCAACAACTAAAAAAGAAATAATGTCTTTCCTAGGTACAACTAATTTTTGTTGGAACTGGGTACCAAATTATTTTACAATGAAAAACAAAAGCAGAAATGGCTTTCTGCAGGTTGAAGCAGTTAATAGCTTCTTCATTAGTTTTAAGACTTCCAAGTTATCACAAACGTTTTTTTTTAGACCATAGATTGTAAGCAATGGTACATGACATCAGTATTAAAGCAACAACATGGGGATAAGCAATGCCCCATAGCTTACTATTCATTACAGTTAGACCCAGTGGTGCAATCTTTGCCTCACTGTGTACAAGCAGTAGTTGCAGCAGCAATGGCAGTACAGGCTTCAGCCTCAATGGTGTTATTCCACCCTCTCACATTGAAAATGCCTCATGCAGTTGCAATAATTCTGCCACAAGAAAAAGTTGCATACCTTTCTCCTGCTAGACATCTTTCATGTATGACCATACTGCTGAGTCAACCTCATATAAACAGTTAGCTTTACCTAGACAAGATCTTACAGATATGCCCTTGGATAATGCTGAGGTGACATATTACGTGAATGGCTCATGCAGAAGGGGTCCTACAGGGAAAAATCTGGTGGGGTATGCAGTAGTTACAGACACTAAAAATTTAGAAGCACAAACTTTGCCACACAACTTGTATGCTCAAGCAGCAGAACTGGTAATTTTGACAGAAGCATGTATTTTAGTAAAAGGCAAAAAGTAAACATATATACTGATAATCAGTATGCTTTTCTACAGTGCATGTGTTTGCACAATAATAAAGAAAATAGAGGATGATTACATCCAGTGAAAACCTATTAATCATGCGCAATTTATTTTGGAGCTATTAGAATCTATTCAGTTGCCTACCAAAGTAGCTATTTGTAAATGTGTAGCTCATACAAAACAACAGGATAAGATTTCAAAAGGTAATGCACGAGCTGATGCAGCTGCAAAGCAAGCAGCCTCAGACTCAGGAACTTTATTTTTTTTAATGAAAAATTACAGCCCTTTGAGATTTTACATTTAGACATGTTAAAAACAATGCAAATGCTTACTACAACAGCAGAAAAACAAAACTGGGTAAAACAAGGTGCAATTTTTAAGAATGGACTGTACATTTCCAAAGGAAAAAACAATATTACCGTCTAATTTATTTAAATATGCAGCTTTGTTGAGCCATGGGCAGAGCCATGTCTCAACAGGGGATGGTACAGTTAGTAAATAAAATATTCCAAACATATGGATACATAAATTATACAATAAAATTTTGTGCAGCTTGTCATACTTGTAACAAGCACCATGATACCGGAAAGAATCTATAGTGGCAATGGGACACATTTTGTCAATTCAACAACTTGGGAGACTTTTTTTTTGGGATTTCCTTAAGGAATCACTGTGCTTACCACCCACAGTCAGCAGGACTGGTGGAGAGGTACAATGGGATTTTAAAAAAACAAGTTAAGAAAGTTGATGAGTAAGACTCAGAAGAATTGGATTTGCTGTTTACCTCTAGCATTGCTGAGCATGAAAACAGTAACAAATGTGAAGGGTTTAATCCCCTTTAAAGTAGTATTTGGAAGGGCATATTATGTGCCTCAGTAAAAGCTCTCATGCCTGCAGGGCTGGAGGCTGACAGTTCACTAGCTAATTAAATAAAGAAACTGTTATAAATAAATCTGTTTTGCAGTTTAACTCTTTTTCAGACAAAAGAACTTTCAGCTGAATAAAAACTTTGTGACTGATACACAAGGGCAAGATGGCCAAGAGTAAAGAAGACAAAAAAGCAGAGCAACCCAAGAACTATTGCATAATTATTTTAACTATGTATTTGTTAACTATAAGTGTGACAATTTTTCTCTTATTGTGGTTTTTCCCTACACTCAACCACACAAGTGAAAGTGAGAAGACGTGATGAACTGTTTATAGACTGGCATCCAAATTTCAACACGTACCTGGCCATGAAGCAAGTGTATACAGAAACTATGCACATTTCAAATTGCTGAGTTTGTACAGCTATACCAACAAAATATAATAGACTTTAACGTCCTCTGTCCCTCTGGGGATAAAATGAGACTTTGGAAAGTTTTTTTTTATACAAAAACTGTGAGATCACAGGACAAAATTGCTTTATTTATACCTGTTCACACAAAAAGGAGTTGTATGTCTCTACAAGAGTAATACCCTCCAGGTGGGCTGGAGTAATGGTAATATAACAATGTCTTATAAATGTTACATTAAAGTCAAAAGTGGGGGTACTGTTTGTAATACCAACCATGATTCATATCTGAGTTCAATGTAAACTACATTAAATGCAGTATGTGACAATCCAGTCTTAACTAAGCAATTGTCTATTAAGAATGAAAAATGTTTCATGCAGGGATAACACGTATCAGTACCAAAGTAATGATTTTATTTGTGGGAAAAAGGCATATAAATGGTTACCTGAGAATTGGTCCGGCAGTTGTTTTTTGGGTTATCTGGTTTTAGCAATAAGACATACTGCAGAATTACCTTTGGGTAAAATACGAAACGTAAGGAAAACAGCTCGAGAATCTGAAGGTCCAGTGAGAAAAAACCTGTGAATCCAGTTGGTAAAATCGAAGCTGGTTGAAAAGGCCATAATTCAGTGAAAGACAAAAGTAAATTGACTCATATGAACTTGGGCAACAGTGTTATATCCAGGGCAGAAATACCACCAGCCTATGGAGCAGTCAAATCGATCTGGGAGCTGAGGAAGCTGTAAAAAAGTCATGAGCAATGCAACTTTTTCCACCCTAGAATTGGTGACTAATGAACTGAATGCAATAAAAACTGTTGTGCTACAAAATCGAATGGCTCTTTACTTCACCCTAGCGGCAAGAGGTGGTACACGAAGAAAAATGCTGTGCGTACATTCCAGACAACCAACATGAAATCAATGACCACCTAGAGGTAATTCAGCAAGTATCAGCAATGACTAAACCAGGCCCAAACCCACTGACGGACTTTTTCCAGAATCTGTTTGGGGGGGTGGGGTTCCATCCTATTAAACATTTAATTGCTATTTGTGTGGGTATACTCCTAATAGGAGCATGTGTTTACTGTGAAATTCCTGCATGAAAAGATTAATCAAAAATTTGTTGATATATCTGCTACTAAAACTCTTTACCAAAGTGTTGAAATTAAAAGATTAATTTCAAATAATGCTTTTCTAAAATATAAAACCAATGACTTACTTAGCTAAAAGCCCTTGAAAGGGAAAGGCTGAGAAATGAAATAATATTGTTTATGTTTTAAACAGAATTAAATGCATTAACAGGAGGGAGAATGTTAGAAAAATCTATACATGCTGCTTAGAAAATATATTTACATACATGCTGCCTAGAAAAATATATTTACAATGTGTGCTGCTTAGGAAGATGTGTATTTAAACATTTAAACATATATAAGTTGTGTGATCAAATATATGGAGAAATGTGTGCTTTAGTTAGAAATAAATGTACTTAAATCCATAATAGAGAACAAAGTTATGTAATGCATTTAATTCTGTCTTACTAGAATAATAGTAGAAATAAACCTGCATATTATTGCTTGAAGCACAAGCTGCAGTGTAATCAGAAATTTGACCTTGGCAGTTTGCAAACACAGTCTGGCTCATGTCTTTCAAGTAAAGATTATTTTGCAAAGTTAGAAAATAATAAATCTGTTCGCATGTGTGTCCTCTTTCCTGCCTCCACCAGGAGAGTAGCCTTGTGTGCACTATCTCTGATAGTGCGCAGCTGGCTGAGGAAGACAAAGAAAGGCATTAAGGAAGACATACATCTATTGTATTTGAACTAATCAGAGAACCTTGAATTGGCTACATCCTCAGGAGGTCATCGTGACTGACCAGGTGTTTGCAAGGCTGTAATATTCTCATGGGAAAAGACTTTTGAACAACACCAATTCAGCACTTTTTACTAAGTTACTATGATGTAAAGACCCTGTCACTGACCACGTCAGTGAGGTGGGCAAAAGCTGATTGTAAATGCTATAAAATGGCAAACACTGTACGAATAAACTAGTCAAAATTCTATACAAACTTTGTGTATGGTTTTTTGCCTCCTAATGTACATTAGAGAATAAGATATCTGAGTTCTCCTGCATTATTGTTTGTTATTGATTGACGTTGTTTTTGAATAACTCAATGATTTTTACAGTCTGACTCTAACAGTTATGGACATTTTTATCATAAAAGTTGTCCTCTCGATACAAGATGAGTTTATGTTAGCAACAGGAATTCTGAGAAGTGTGGCGCAGCAAATTGGTAGTCATCCCAAAACAACCTGAAACAGTCTTCACATCTTCCTTCAAGGAATCGAAAGGAGAAAAGCATCAGGCTTTTTATGTTATTTCTGTTTTAAAAGGTTGTTTTTATGAAGTGGTGGTCTTTGCTGCATGTTTGGACCAACTGCTTCAGACTGTTTCTGCAGCTAGGAGGACTGTGACAATTATCAGGACAATGGTCAGCAATTCTAATATTAACCAGCTAACTAGAGAAGAAGACCTCAAGGCATACCTCACAGCCTTTGAATGGTATGCCCATGCGGGATGGTACTGGCGCAAATGGAGTTTAGTGCTTTCAACCAGATAATCGGAGAACCTTTAAAGGCCTTTGTGGATATGAAAGGCACTGAATATTAGGAGTGTGGTAAGACTGAGAAGCACTGTTTGCTCAAGGTGGTGCTCCATCTGATACACAAATATTCATATCTGGACATTTCATCCTAACAAAATGGTAAGATCTCAGTTATGTGATGTCTATTTTAAATGTTGGAAAATAGGTCACAGGGCTAGATTTTACACTAAAAATAATAACAATGTTATACCTGTGAAAACTGTAACCATTGAAAAGGACAATACTGATGATGTTGAGCTTAAGGAATACAATAAATTATCTGCCAGAATAACCGAGTCAGCTTTCTATTACTGCATAGTTGCAAAATTAATTAAATGTGATGTCTTAACTGAAGGCAGAGAGCTACAAGGAGTAGAAGTCTAAGGCACTTCAGCTACACGTATCAAGGGACAGTATGTTTGTGAAAAAAGACCTTTATTAAAAAGGCAGTTGAAGTATTCTGCATTAGTGGAGATAGTAAAAAGTATCCCATGACTGAAGTACAAATACAAACCAGGTTTTCAGAAGTAATTCATGGTGTTCTTTTGATTCCCAATTTAACAAATGGTATGGTAATAGGGAAAGGTTTTCTCCATCTTAGAGATTTGTGTAGGCAGTCATAGGCCACTTATCAGATTGGGAAGGGGAATCAGCAAGCAAATAAGCTTAGTAATACCCCTGTCTGCCTAACCTGGAAATGTGGGGGAAGTAGCCAGGAAACACATTAATAAGACTTCAAAAAGAAAGGGGAGTATGGCCAACCTAACCTTTAAATAAGAAGCATTTAATTAGTAATTAAACAGTACCAATGGCTACTGACAATCAATAAAACCATCAAAGAATAAAAAAAATAGCAAATTAAACACAGAGATAAAAGAGCCAACAGACAAAAATAATAATAATAACCAATAGTAATGAGCGATTGCAGATCTGAAGCAAACTAATTTACTAAATCTTCCCAAGTCTACATCTAAAACCAGTCCCAAAGGTGGATGAGGATGAAATTTAATTGTAAAACAGCAAAATATTAACATCATATTATCCACAACAATGTGCATTTCCTAACCAAGTCAACAGAAGAAACAATCACATGTTATAGTGCACCACAGCAGGCTAGTATTGACAACAGAATAACTGTTGACTGTGATGTCATTACTGCCATACTTATGACAGAGCATCAGGACAATGGGACATATACACAAAGTGTAAGGCAGGACTCCATAGTCCACAGCAGGTGGATAACTCTGTAGTCACTGACACAGGGTCACACACTCAGCATAATGAGGAAAGGACATTACAACAAGGAGAAGGAGTAGCACATAACTTGACACTTGTTTCTTGTGCATATCCCAAACCCCTGGATGTTGAACCAACCCTTTCTGAGGTACCCTTACCCAGTGTAGTGCCTGTACACAGAGGTCCCAGGTGAAGAGATCTCTCTCAGTTTGCTCTGGAAATATTCAAGGCCTTGTCTGCCCATCAGCCGCTACATTGTGACCTAGTTCAAGCTCAGGTTACTGCCACTGTGGCAAACACAGATGATTAGAGTGCTTCAGGTATACTTGAGAAACTTCACGAGCAAATGGGAATAGAAGAGGCCAGAGACAATGCCATAATGATCCTTATTCCATGTATGAATTCACACATGGCATCCATTTCAGCCTCTATCCATAAACTAGTAAGGACTTACCAGACACACACCGAGGACAGTACTGAATGTGGACAAGGCAGTATCCACATACATGGTGAATGAGTTGGCCACACACCACATGTGTCTCACCAAAATGCTGCAGACATTCATGTGAATTCCACCAAGAAGAAGCCAGTTAGGTCTTGTAAAACTTCCACATCAAGTAGTAGCATCTATCAATCAAGATCTAGTTCTTTTATCACTGTTAGTTCAATATCAAGATGTCCCCCTACATGCAGCAGATCCCATCATCAGAGGATCAAGCTTGCATGCTAGCAACTGCTCAAGATCTCTGGGACCATTACCATTACTATCTTTGCATGACACTGTGTATGACACCTTCCAAATATAACTCACCTTTTGAACTGTTATAATATAAAAGTTACTTACCAGAAACCTCATTTGCAAACTGGTATAGATGACGTTACATCTCATTTATTTCAAATGAGAAATGCCTGCACTTACTTCATGTTTATGAAAGATGAAACAGAAAAAAATAATTAAAGAAAAAAAAAACAGCTGCTGCAATGACATATTTCATACCAAGTAAATATATATTGAGTAACACATGAATTACTCTGACCACAGCCCTAAGTGTTTGTCATAACACCTGCTACTTTACAATTCCTGCAAGCTCTATCTGTATAACTAGCACATGAACCACTGACCACTGTACAAGTGCTGATGGTTACTAATATTTGAACACATAATTTCTGTATGATATGAAGAGAAATGTCTGATGTATAGTGAAATTTGACCATATAGCAGTTGGCATAGCCCACAAGTAATACTGCATGTACCAGGTATTATCTTTTTAACAATACACTGTCCAGATATTATATTTTAATAATACATTGTCACATAGTGAATGTCATGGCTTACAATTACTTTGTCAATCACATTTTGTGCAATTAACATTTGTGAGAAACTGTCTTTTGCCAAACTGAAATTACAAATGCCACAGTGTTGAACCTTACAATAGCAAGCATTTGCTGTTGTAAGGTTCGACATTGTGGTGCAGATCGCACTATAGTGGGGATCGGGAAATGTACCCTTTCCCTCACTGAAATGTGATCTCAGAGTTTATATATATAAGTAGGGGGGTGTGGGGGGGTGCAGGCCGCCATATGGGGGTAAAAGTGTCTGTCACTGTTGAGCGGAAGTGCAGCATTTCAGTAATGTCGATATTTTCAAAATTTCAACTTTACTAAAATGCCGCCTTTGACATTTTTTTGTGTTCAGTGTTGAGATTTCCGAACATGTGACTGGGACATCTTAACACCCGAACAGAGTAGTTTCGAGTATGTGATAGTAAACCAAATGTCATGGTCCATAGTTATGGAATACATGTTACTAGGGGTCTATATCATATGATCAAAGTTCCAAAACTTTGAATCATTAAAGGACGGACTGTAATGACCGAAGTCTCGGAACTTCGAACACACATAAAAAAAAGTAAAAACAGTAAAAAAAAAAAAAAAAAAAAAAAAAAAAAAGCTCTATGTAGGGGGGCAAGCACCCCCCCCCCACTACTTACATATACCAACTCCAAGATCACATTACAGTGCAGTGAAGGGAAATCTTCCCTTTCCGTGCTCAAATGCGATCTCCGTTATATGCTTCGAGGTTTTACAACTTCGATCATTAAAGTTTGTTCTTTAAGGATTCGAAGTTGTAAGACTCAATCATATGATAGGAACCTGTTACTAGGTGGCCTGTGCTGCCATGTATCATTCATGAGCCTCTGAAAGGAGGTGCTATGCCACTGACGGGCCACCATCTCTATCATCACCAGTGGAGCAAATAACAAACAGAACAGCATTGACACCATTAGTCACTACTTATGGCAGTTGTGCACCAGACTTGGTCATGACCATGTTATGCAGAATGCAGAAAGCAGTGAACATTCTGCATGCAGTATCAGGATTGTACAAAAGGGCCACTTCTACTTGTCTTTGCAACAAAACAGGCCTTGAGCAGGCCAAACACTCATTGGATGGCAATTTGCATCTGGGCAGGGTGAAGTTAGTGTTCTTCAGCATCTCTCTGTAGGTTATGGACTGGTGTCATTAATCAAGGTTTAAGTGGGTATTGTGCATCACATGGAAAACAAAACAGGGAGAGGGGTATATAATAAGAAGTGGGGATTAGTCAGTACTACCTACACCAATATATTGAGTGAAAAATACCTATGGTTAACAACAGTATACTTCTCTGCACTTCACAGCTAGGTTATTGTGAGGAATCCTGCCATGCAGGAAGTGGCAGTACAGTGAACTTGTGTGCCAAATATGAGAACTGTGGGCACTGCAAGAAAACTGGGTTGATACTTTCATGAATCACTCCATGCATTACATACTGCCTAGCAGTAAATGAACTTAATGCATCACACACCGCCTGGCAGTAAATGCACCCCATGCATCACACATTGCCTGGCAGTAAATGCACCCCATGCATCAAACACATACCTCTGAACTGTACAGATTTTTGCAGAATGTCCAGATTTTTGCCTCATATTGTTTATCTGTTTCTCATAAAATTGTGGTTTGTTGGAAAATTGTTGGTCAATATTTGAGTTTTGAAGTCAGAAAATAATGACAGACATTTGAGTTTCAGATTTCATACCCTTCAGAAAATTCATGCTATTGCAAATCCTGTTATTCTATCAACTTTGGGCCTTTGTCCCATCATTATTTATGGCTTTGTCTAGCTTTCTTGTTCTAACAGGCTGAGAGGTATGATCACACACTGCCTGGCAGTAAATGCACCCCATGCATCACACACTGCCTAGCAGTAAATGGAATGATAGTCCTTCTTCTTGCAGTACCTCTCCCATGTAGTTCAAATGGGGCCCATAGAGCAACATGGATATACTCTCTCATACCAAGCACCTTAGAATGTATGCCATTCTGTGCACAGCACCCTATGTACTCCCTCAGTCCTTTCTTCTTTTATTTTTAGGCCGGTCATGTGTTGTGATTCTATATTTACTACTTTTGCTATTATTTGAACTCAATATGTTTTTTGGGGGGATTTTGAGATTCAGTTTTAATCTAAATTGAAGTTTGTGTACATAATCCTATAACATATTACTAAGAGATAGATACACTGCTAGACAGATAGATGAAACAAATAAATAGATATAGCTATAGCTATAGATATGTGTGTGTGTGTGTGTGTGTGTGTGTGTGTGTGTGTGTGTGTGTGTGTGTGTGTGTGTGTGTGTGTGTGTGTGTGTGTGTGTGTGTGTGTGTGTGTGTGTGTGTGTGTGTGTGTGTGTGTGTGTGTGTTTATAAAATGGGCAAGGAAATTTGAACAATCAGAATGCTAGCTGCCTATGTATCAAATCGGATCTATGCACAAAAGAAAGCTAGTACAGGCTAGTGAAGACTTCAAGACTTCCTCAGACTTCAAAATTCAATAAACCTGCCATCATGAAAAGTAATTTTATCATGGCAAACAATCAAACACAGAAATACTCAAAGATAAAAACAATACATAAAAAACAGCTCCAGTTATACTCCCAGCATAAATGTATTATTAAAGATACATAAAAAAGGAACAAAACAGGAATAAGGAATATGACAAAAATTAAACACTCCTTACAGCAATAAGGGGAATAAAACTCAGTGTTAAGTATATTGTCTGGGATCCCCTTCATATGTTTGAAATTCCGGAACATCGAACCTCTGATCATCGAAGACCAGAGGATCGAAGTTCCGTAATACTGAACCTTGAGAATGGAGGAGAATGGAGATCGCCATTCAGTGTAGAACAGAAACTTTTCGGTACTCTTCACTGTAATGCGATCTTGGAGTTGGTATACTTAAATAGCAGGGGGTATGGGGGCTGCAGGGGGCTTGCTTTAAATTTTTTTGTAGTTGGCTCAATATTTCAAAACTTTGATACTGTGTTCTGAGATGATCAGAGTTTCGCTGTTACAGAATTTCGAACATATGAAGTAGACCCATTGTCTGATAAGGATCAGTAAAAGACATTCACAATGATAAAAGGTAAGCTGCTGAAGAAATTGAAGACATAAATCCCACAAACAGAAAATAAGACAGTACAGAGCTGAATTGCATGAAGCAAAAAAAATCAGTCCCCCACAGCAAAAAATAAATAAATAATAATAACAATGATAATGATAATAAAAATAAAAATATATATAATTTTTGAGTCAAATTATGGGCACTCACACACACACACACACACACACACACACACACACACACACACACACAAACGCACGTACGCGCACACACGCACGCACGCGCGCACACACACACACACACACACACACACACGCACGCGCACACACACACACACGCACGCACGCACACACACACACACACACACACACACACACACAACTACAGCAGAAAGACTTTGTAAGGCATTGTTTAACATAAAAGGGCTATGATTCAACCAACTGTGTAGAATCAAAATGGTGGATCCGTCTATGAATTGGAAAGGGCTACAGACAGTGGCTTCCAGACTATGTTAGGGCTTATTGCTGGCAGTAGCCCTGTCTGAATTCCAGCTAAGATACATTTAATGATAGAGTACATAAAATTAATACATTCAATGAGCACAAATGTATATTAAATAGAAATAAGACATGTAAAACTCACCATAAAAAATAGTTTAATAAAGGCAACAAACCTATCATAAGTAAAACAAACTAACCTTAGAAAAAAGATAATGGTGGGAAGCATTACTGCTTACATATATATATATATATATATATATATATATATTTTTTTTTTTCAGTTTTTGGGAATTGCCACCAAAATTATTACTCTTGTAAATATGTTTATGGTACAATAGGTCTATAATCCACTAGATAAACTTAAAAAATGATGGAGGGGGCATCACTCCTTGGATCTGTAGGAAATTTGTTCTTGGAGTTGCTAACAGAAAGATTACTCTTGTGAATATGTCTGAGGCTGTGATACCTGGAAAACAGTATACATGGCTGTAAGGCACTGTGCTGCTAACATGGAAGTGTTCTCATCTGGACTCACTCACCTGCTTGAACTCAGCTAAGGTATAGTGTAGTGTTAGTACCTCTTTATAAACTGGACTGTGCAATGGCACAAAACTGTTTGATAGAGGGTCCCCTTAAGTAAATGGCATGAAAATTTCATAACAAAATTCCACTCAGTTAAAAAGTTATAACCCTACATAAAATTGACAGATGCACTATTTTACATTGAAATGTGCAGATAACCATATATTTATGTTATATAACCTACTGATTTCCCCATTTTAAATGTACAGTAATGGACTTGGGGATGTGCCTCACAAGACCAATGGGTGTGTGTAATATTTATCTGTCTATCTATCTATATATATATATATATATATGTGTGTGTGTGTGTGTGTGTGTGTGTGTGTGTATGTGTAGATATAAGCTAGGAAAAAAAACTCAAAAGGCAGATTCAACTTAAAGATTATTTGGAAAACTGGACTTGATCAAATATGCTGCATTAAAAGCATTCTCAAGTTAACAAAACTGGAACATTGCAACGTTTACTAAAACATAAGAACACAAGCATTTGTTCATATATATATATATATATATATATATATATATATATATATATATATAGAGAGAGAGAGAGAGAGATTCAGTTTAAGTTTTATTTTGTATCTTTTATCTTTTGTACTAGATGTTCAATTATATTGTATTATTTATATGAAGTTTAGGTCAGCTGTTTTTTTTTTTACTTTACTTCCATTGCAACTCTTTACTTATATTTGGTATATGAATATTAATTTAATGTCAAGTTGAAACGTTTATATTATGATGTGTCTGATCAATAGTATGAACTACCATGTTGGTACATGTTATCATAGTGAGATTTGAGAAAGCCCTTCATTTCTATTAAAACAAAATGGTGAACACTGTTTAAAATAATAACTTTATGGGGAGCAAAAGTTGAGAAACATGAAATTACTTACCACAGCTATCTATTCATATTTATTGCTTTGACATTCACCATTTTTATGTAGTTATATGTGATATATGTCTTTATATGTATGTATACATGTGTTTATCTCTCTCTCTCTCTCTATATATATATATATATATATATATATATATATGTGTGTGTATACACACATACAAAGAGAGAGATAGATACAAACATATATACATTATTACATATTTTGTGGTTTGGCATGACGTCGTCCTTATATGTGGCCCATCATTGACCTTTTCCTTTCACCAACCCTATATTTTCTCAGCCCGGGAATTTTCATGCACACACACCTTCACACTTTTTTATAGTTTTATAGATTTATACTAGGCTAATGAGAACCAGGGTCTTTATAAGCCTAGCCACGCAACCCAATCCAGTTTTGCCCCAAGTACCTTGAATGTCTATATGATGGGTTATGTTAGTAAGGAGATAGCTAAGGGTTATCTGGGGGCGCTATGATACTTGAGGATTAATTCACTTATTGTCAACCTCTGTCCATCAGAGGCACTGGGGCAGATGAGGTGTGAATTTATGATTTCCCATCTAATGCTCAAGGTTTTTTGAATAGGGTCAGGGATGAATTCTGCTCCACATGATCTTATTCCAGAGTGCAGGGATCCTTTGAGACACATATGAGCCTCTCCAAAATGTTCAGTTTATGTCACAGGATAAGTTCAGCTCCTTCTATCTAGTGTTTTGGTGCTGTTTGTTTTGTAGATGCCTAGAAGATCCATCAGAGCTGGATGTAAGGATCATTATGTGCCAGGCTTAGATCAGAGTACAGAGATAAGGCCTTAATGGGATTTAAGTAAGAGAGGGTATTCATACCCTGGATTTTCTTAGTGGGGAACTTCTGCAACTGTCCCAACTGTTGCGGGTGCCTGCTTAGATACCTGTCAAAGGGGGCATTGTACTTACTGATGGGTTTGCTAAGGGCTGAGTAGAGTGGTACTATAACTGCCTTAGACCTAGATGCCATACTCTTGTTTATGAGTTGGTCAACAGAATGATTTTCTTACTGTCTTAGCTATGTGTTGATCAAAGGCCAGATTACTGTCTAGATTTGTTTCCAGATCCCTAAATATTGGGTCAGCTCTTAATGGTGTTTAATCAATGGAGTAATTGGCTTGGGTGGATGATTTCCCAAAGGGCACTATGATGAATTTCTTCACATTGAATTTTAGTCTGTGGATTTGATAACAGTCATTTGTTTCTGTTAGACCTTCTTGTAGGATGCCAGCGGCATGGGAGGAATTTATGATAGCTCTCAATTTACAGTCATCTGTGAACTTGGCGAGCCAGAGCCCATTGACATTAACCTTGACTTCCAAGAAGTAGATGCCAAACAGGAATAGGCCCAAATCAGAGCCTTGGGGGACCGGTCACCTGGTAAAGGTGGCCTCACTGATTCTGATTTATTGGGTCCTATCTGTGAAACAGCCAGCAATCCAGTAAGTGATGTAGGGATTTATGCCTTGTTTTGAGAGTCTGTCAATAATAACAAAGTGGGGTATTGTACTGAATGCCTTAACCAGGTCAAGGTAGGCAGTATGCATCATTTTCCCCTCATCTATAGCCTTGATGACACTCTCAAAGAAGTCTACCAGGTTAAGTAGGCAACACCACCTCTTAACAAAGCCAAATTGGAATGGGTTCAGTGTCTGTCGGTTGCCAGTGTCCTTGTTGATCAATTTCCATGTAATTCGCTCCATAGCTTTGCATATTAGAATTGTCAAATTGATACATACATACATACAAATGTTTCAAGCATGGGCATTAATGCCCTTCTAGCTTGCCAATATACCATAACACTTGTTCCCATAATAACTCTCCAGGCTGTTCTTAAAAATATCTAAACTAGGACTTGTTTTAATGTAATTTGGTAGTCTTTTCTAAGCATCAGTTACACTGTCAGAGAACCAATTAGTACACTTCTCATTCCTATAGAATCTTCTACATAGGTTATCTGATGATTCTCTAGTACTTTTTGATAACCCCAAACATTCCCAGAGGTAGTTGTCCCTAAATGCCCTATATACCTGAATAAGATCTCCTCTTAAATATCTGTAAGAGACACTGTACAAGTTCAGATATTTTAGTCTTTCATAATAACTTAGATTTTTACATCCAGGGATGCCCTTGGTATAATTGATGGGTTTGTAGTTCCTGTGGTTAGTTGATGGTCCACCCTTATGAAGTGGGATGACCACAGCTCTCCATTCACCTGGCATGTAACCTCCTTTAAGGCTGTAGTTGAAGTGTGCCTCAAGTGGTCCTGTTAGGTCATGTTTCAGGCTATTTAGTAGGCAGCTGGGGATATTGTTTGGGTCCACTGAAGCAGTGTTTCAGGCCTTAGTGAGAGCCACCATGACTGCTCCCTGTTGATAGTTGGGGGATATGCTAGAAGGGATTTCACTGGAAGTAGTGAGGGGGTGTGGGAAGTGTAGTTAGACCTAAATTTATCAGCCAGTAGATTCATTGTGTCACCCTGATCAGTGAAGGTTGCACCATTTACGACCAGTTCTGCACACTGCTGAGTGTTACCATTAAGGTTCCTGACATAGCTGAATATGGCCTTCTGTCTTTAGCCTAGGAGGCTAGCTCAGCCTCATAATTGGCTTTGTTGGACTTTATTACACCTCTTAGTTTCTTGTTCAGTTTAATCATGGAGCTCTTGTCCCTAAGACAGTTGCTCTTTCTGATTCTGGTCATGACTTCTTTCTTTTATTATGTCCCTGTTAAGGTAAGGATTACAACAGTGGGGTTTGTTTTTGGTGTTAGATTAGAGCTTACTTCTGGTAGGTACATTAGCCTCAATGCTTCTGTTTGTACAGGGTTTCTGTGAATAATTCTGCATAGATAGCTGTGTTCTTGGGGTTTGGGGGAGCTGTGAATTTTGACAAACAGTTGTTCATTAGGATGTAGTTTGCTTTAGAATAGTTTCAAACTGTACAGGTTTAGTTGATTTTCATTTCAAAGGAAACAGCTTTGTGGTCCGACCTCACCAATGAGAATGTGGCACAGTAGAGGATGAAATACTCTCCCATGTTGGTGAGTACTAAATCCAGTATGTTTGATCCTCTAGTAAAAGCACTATCTGGTCCAAGGTGTTTGTGTTGATAAAGTCCAAGAAATGTTATGCTTGTAAGTTGGAGGCTGTGTACATTTCTTCGTCTATAGAAAGGTAGTTAATGTCTCTCATAAGTAGGGTACTTGGTTGGGTAGGGAATGCCTCTAGTAGGTGTAGGTAAGAGTTGTGAGCTTCTTGGGTCACAGAGGGTGAACTGAAGCTGGCCAGAATATGGTAAGGAACCTTGTCCATGTAGACTTGGATATGGATGAACTGTAGGGCATCATCCTGTTTAACTAAGCTGAAGATGTACTTTTTGCTAACATAGATCAAGATATCTCTACCTTTAGCCAAAATCTGTGCTGCTGTTGGTCTAACTATGTGGAAGATGCTGTAGCTTTACACTGCCAGAGCACTTCCTTTGGCTTTAAACCAAATTCAGGTAACAGCGCAGATGTTCACATTCTCCAGATTGAAGAGAGCTTGTAGGCAGGCTTCTGGCATTAAGCAATAATACCTTTCTGTTGCTTTGAGATTTATCATTTAGTTTTTTTTTTTTTTGCTAGGTTGGTACCTCTGTCATTTTGACATTTCCTTAAAAAGTCTCTAAGGGGGTAGGTAAACTTTTAGCCAATATCCAAAAGCCCAGGGGGGGCAGATACAGATCATCCTTAGCAAAGCAATGTGGTCTGTTAACCATATCCCCCCATGTTACTACTGATCTCACTGAAGTGACACCAGAATGTAAGCCAGTTATTAAAATCAGTCATTTTCTGTTCATACTGTGGCATCATCATTTGTGAAGGGAGAATGTTGCTCAATGCAAGGCACATACCTCTCTGTGATATATAATCAGAGAGATCCATAATGTCTCTTTTCATATAGTTTAGTGAGGTACGTCTCAGGTCATTTACATCCACATAAACTATGATAGAATCACATTGGTACCTGTGGTGCGATACCTTGATGATATTGCAGATCCTAGTTCCAGATAGGCAATTGAATGTTATCTTTCCCTTGTCCAGTCTGGTAAGAGGGGTATCTGTGTGACATAAAATACAATTCTCTATGACAAGAGTATAAGGTAAGGTGTATGATTGCCTTGTGGGCTTTGTTCTTGGGGGATCATTGGGTGTAAGCTTATGTGTGTTATTAGGTGTTGCCTTTGTTGTGTGCTTTAGTGACTGCTGAGGACAGGTGTTGCCATTTGATGGTGTAGGAGGTCTTTGAGGTGTGAGATGGTTTATTTTAAGTGTCTCAGTGTAAGAATTTGAGAGAGAGTGTGTGTGTGTGTGTGTGTGTGTGTGTGTGTGTGTGTGTGTGTGTGTGTGTGTGTGTGTGTGTGTGTGTGTATGTGTGTGTGTGTGTTCTTGACAACCTTGTTTGTAAGCAAGATTTGTGCCTCTAAGGAAATTGTGTATGTACATCTCTCACATACTTTTGTTAGTTTCTTTAAGGATTAAAAGATTGTCTGAGTACATGAGACAATTACTACATTGTCTCAAGATGCCCATATCTACCAAGATGGCCTCAGAGACATTAGGAAATTACATATGTATGTTGGAAAGACCTGTATTAGGGGATGGCTACTATAGTTTAGGGGATCAGTTTTACAATGGTCACCTGAGTGGTGTCTAGGGTTATGGATAGATGTCAGATAGTGTTAAGATCTGGTATTAAAGCAGTTTGATGCACTAACTAGCTCTCCTAATCGAAGTTTCATGCAAAGCCTTTCTGTGCTACATGTTAAAGTTGTAAACATTAGCTTTATAGGTGCATTTTACAAACTAATCATTTGCTATTGTTCAGGGCACTGCTAACCACCACTGCACAGTGAGCAGCACTGCACAAACACACATAATTTATAGCAGACAGAAAAAACTGAAAAAATAACTCCTGTGCACTCTGTCCAGTAAGCAACTATACGTTGACCTTCGGGAATGCTTCCCAATTCAGAGAGACCACTTAAACACCTTCTGCCACAAGATGGATGATCTTGGAATTTCTTAAAGTAAAAGCTCAGCAAAAGTAGCTCTCAAGTGCAGATTAACATGAAATAACTAAGTCCCTAAAAAGCCCTCTGCCTGGTGAAACAATCACACTTTGTGCCTCCCAATGTGTTTTGCAACCTGGCTACAACAGGCTACCTTTATAATGCCACTAGAATTGCAGCTACAACCTTTTTAAATATAAAAACACACTTTGGCTAGCCAACAGTGAAAAAGTACCAACTAGCTATGATCATAGGATCATAGGAGATTACTAGACTATAGACCCGGAAGTCATTTTAAGCCTAGCCATTTCATGCCAATGTAATACCATAGAAATGCTAGTCAGTTCCCAAGTTTGCATTTAGTGATGCCTGCTCATGTCCAGGAGGGTTGTGGGCTCTATCCCTGGTAAGAATTTATGGTGCCCCATCCACTCATCTAGGTTCCTTTTGAACAGTGTCATAGATGTGCTCTGTTTCAGATTAATTGTTAGCCTGTTCCAAATATGCGGCAGTCACTGGGAGATAAATCCGTCCCTCTGGCATGTCCTATTTAAGATGGAGACCATATTTAGGTCCCTGGAAAAGGTAGTCCTAGCCCATTTGATTTATGGATATGCAGCAAGTTCAGTAGGTCTGAGTCTTGGACTGCTCTGTAGGCAAGGCATAAGTCTCCCTAAGAAGTATATACAATACGGAGTATAGTGACAGGACCTTTAGCCAGTCTGTGTAAGGCACATGCTGGAGTCCCTTAATCTTCTTTGTTAGAAATCTCTGAGGTCTCTCTAATTACTGCAGGTGCTTAGTATGGTACATTCCAAATGGGGTGTTATACTCAATTATGGGCTGGATAAGTGCCGAGTATAGGGGGGTTATAACTTATTTTGTTCTCAAGGTGATGTCTTTACTAATCAAGTGTGCTACATAGAAAGCTTTCCTTACTACAGTAGACACATGGTGGTCAAAGTTAAGGTCGCAGTCAACTTTTGATCCCAGGTCCCTTACCACTTCATGGGTACTTAGGGTATTGTTGTTGATTTGATAGCGTGAGGGGATATTGTTTGTGCCAAAGGGAATGATGATGCATTTCTTTTTATTCAGTTTGAGACCATGACTAATACACCAGTCACTGGTCTGCATGAGATCCTCATGGAGTATACTGACATCATTTGGGGATTCAATGATTATACCTAGTTTGCAGTCGTTTGCAAACTTGGTCAGCCACAACCCCTTAGTTTTGACCTGAACTTCTGAGAAGTATGTACCAAATTGTAAGGGGCCCAGCACTGACCCCTGTGGCACCCCACTGGTAACAGCTGCTGGTTGATGTGGAATCACCCATTTTGATAGTGTATGTCTAGTTTGTGAGCCAGTTGGCAACCCATCTTACAACAAAGTAGTTTACATTCAGTTTGGTACGTTTATCGGTAAGGCCTGAATGTGAGATTGTGTTGAAAGTCTTTGTCAAGTCGAGGTATGCTGTGTGCACAGATTTGTCTTCATCAATGGCCTTTGTCACACTTTCAAATAAGTCTGTCAGATTTAACAGGCAGGATCTTCCCTTCATGAAGCCAAATTGGGTAGGGTCCAGGGTTTGGAGGCCACCAATGTCTTTATTTATGAGGTCCATAATGATATATTTATGAGGTCCATAATGATACATTCCATAGACTTACAGATGAGACTGGTCAGGCTTATGGGTCTTTAATTCCCTGGGTCAGTTGCTAGGCCACTTTTGTGGAGGGGAATAACTGTTGCTCTTCTCCATTCTGCAGGAACAAAGCCTGTGGATAGGATATGACTGAATAGGATACTTAATGGTGATGCTAGTTTATGTTTTAGCCTGTTTAGAAGACATCCTGGGATGCAGTCTGGTCCCATAGAGGCTGTTTTTTTTTCCTTGGACAAGGCTTTGAGGACCTGCTCTTCAGATATGTAGGGTAGGGTGGGGTTTGGGGGATGGTTTATTTTAAGTTTGGGGGGGATAAGGGAGTGAAATTTTCACCAAACCTAACCACTAGCAGGTTTGCTATCTCTGTGGGGGACAGTGTGTTTGTGATACTACTGGCCACTAGTACTGCACATGCTTGGGTCCTACCCTTTAAGTTACGTACACAGCTGTAAAAGGCTGTATGGTTATTCTTGCCTGTACTTGCTATGTATCTCTCAAAGGAGGCCTTGGAGGATTTTACAAGTTGTCTTGTTTGCCTGTTGAGGCTGAGAGGGTGCTTTTCATTGTCAGGGCCTTGCCTTTTTTTTCTTGGACAGCAACATTTTGCATTTATTCTAAAGTTTGTTGATGCTGGATGTTCTCCATGGCAGCTTGTTTTTACTTGGGGCTCTGGCTTTGATTCATTATGGTATGGCAGAGTTTATACACTTATGCAAGTGATTGTACAGGGCTTTAGTGTAAGCTTCATTGTAGTTACCACTTACAGCTTGGGGTGGGGCTTGGAATGCATTTATACCTTCACCTAGGAGGGTATAGTTTGCCTTGGTTAAGTTTTTTAGTCTGATTTTACCCTTTGTGAGTTCTGGTGTTAGTGTCAGTTTGAAGGTGACTGATTTGTGGTCAGCTTTAACTAATGAGCGTCCAACAGTTGTGGCAGTGCATCTGTTTGACATGTTGGTGAGGACCAGATCCTGAATGTTTGTTCCCTTTGTTGGGGTATGGACAGTTTGTTCCAGGGCATTTGAATTAACAAAGTCAAGGAACTTTTGTGCTAGCGAGTTAGGGATAGCGTATATTTCCCAGTTGATGGTGGGTTAATTGAAATTCCTCATAACTAGTGTGTTCAGTAGAATTTGGATTGTCTCCAGTTTGGTCAAGTAGGCTTTATGGGCATCATGACCTATGGAGGGGGATCTATAACTGTCTATGACTTCAATGGGGGTCTTACCCATTGTAACCTGGACCTGGAGTAACTCCATGGAGTTGTCTAGTCTAACTAAATGGGAGGTGAATTTATCTCTAATACAGATTGAAACACTGCCTCCTTTGGTTTTCACATGTTTATTTTGCAGTCTAAAGGTATGGGAAGCATAGTAGCCTTGCAAGGCTGGGGTACTCTCTGAGGCCTTAAACCAGGTTTCTGTGACTGCGCAGACATCTACATCCTCTAGTGACAGAAGTGCTTCAGGGAGTGCAGTTTTTGATTTAAGCTCCTAGCATTTAGCAGCATGACCCTTACTTTGTTCTGATTGGTTAATTTCATGTTGGTAATGTTGTTTTCGAGATGTTTCCTAAAAAAGGCACTGTAGGGAAGGCAAGAGCATTTGACAGCAGTTAAAAACTTAGAAGTGCCAGGTGCAGACCATCTCTGGCAAAGCAGCAAGGTTTGTAGACCATGACTTTCCAGGCTGACAGGAAATGGATCCCTTTTGATTGACACAAAAAACTGAGCCAATTATTGAAATCAATCATTTTTTGTTTATACTGTGGGTAGTATGCTGCTCAAGGCTAGGGACATACCTGCCTGGGACACACACTCAGAGAGCTCAATCATGTCTGTCTTCATATAATCCAGTGAGGTAGATCTCAGGTCATTCACACCAACATGAACTATGACAGAGTCATAATGGTACTTGTTGCTGAGAGACCTAAATGCATGTGGGATCTGACGAATCCTAGCACTGGACAGACAGCTGACTGTGACTTTCTTCTTGTCCATCCTGGTGAGTGGGACATCTGTGTGCCTCACTACTGAGTCTCCAATGACAAAAAAATTTGTTTTTTGAGTGTTACGCCTTACTGGCTTGGTGGGTGAGACACTGGTGTTGCTATGTGTCATGGGTACTGTGGGGATTGTGTTAGTTATAGCAGTCTTATGTTTTGGAAGTCTCTGGTGTTTCAGTAAGTTTTTTGAGAGAAGCTCCGCATATGTGGATTTACGTATTTGATGAGTATTATGTATATGAGGAGTGGTATGTGTATGAGTAGTGGTACTATGAGAATATGTAGTAGTGGGTGAGCTAACAACCTTCTCCTTGTTACTGTTTTGAGTGAGACAGAGCATGGATTCTAGATTCTTGGTGCAGATACATCTCTTTCACTCTGTACTATTGTATGTTACTCGCAGATGGCTGTCTCTGTACATGAGGCAATTGCTACACTGCCTCAAGAGACCCAAGTCAACAAGGTTGGCAGGAAAATCAAGGGTAGTCCAACTGTCCATAATACTAGGTTGAAGACTGTTGTCACTAGGGGGGTAGTTATTCATAATCAATCATGGAGGAGTTCATTGGATGCATATTTCTGCCTAGGTTTTAGGGAAAATGTGTTGAATTTAACTGTCCAGCTTTGGAGCACAACTGCAAGGCAGTGTACGGTGCTGCGTGATACACAAACAAGCAGAAAGCTCAAATGCAGGGCCTAAATACCAGAAGCTAAAAACTTGGGAAAAAAATATAAAAGATTCAAAAGGGCCAGTGAGGATGCTTATTGCAAGCCTTAGACCACCCTCTCTTTACCAGACAGCTCCCAATCAGCACACTTCTCTAACAAAATTGCAGATGGGCCCCTTCCAATCCAAAATGGCCTAGAAAATGTGCTCAGAACAAATGAACAAACAGAAGCAGCAAGCCTGTATCTGGACTATGCTACTGCTATTAGCTACCCTACTTTCAGTGGGAAACACTAGAGAGTGGTTAAAACTGCAGAAAAATAGCAGTGAGACATTAAGAAAATGTCTATAACAGCAGAAAATCAGCAAGGAGGCTCTAAAGAATGTTTTAAACAGTTAAGAAGTCAGTTATTTAAACACTGCTTGGTGGGAAAACCAGAACAGATAGCTTTAAAACATTGCAAAATACCAGTAGAGACTTTACAAATAGTGCAACTAACAAAAAAAGGTTTGTAAATAGTGAAAACAGCAATAACATTACATTTAACAGGCACAATAACGCAGACAACTGCAGCACAACAATGTTGTTTAGTACACAGTAAATAAATACAGTATAAAAGTAGATGTCAGGCAATAAAAAATGTGCAGTAAATAGTGTAAATAAAAAAAAAAACAAGCATCTTATGGGGGTTTTTTTTGGAAGCTCAGAAGCCTCTAGTTGTCTGGCATGTCAGCTCAGAATTGTGGCTGGTAGCCCACCTCAGTTCAGCTTGGTACAACAAGCAGAAAACTGCTCAAATGCAGGGCCTAAATACCAGAAGCTAAAAACTTAAAAAAAAATTAAAAAAGATTCATAAGAACCAATGAGGATGCTTATTCCAAGCCCTAGACTAGCCTTCCTTTACCAGACAGGTCCCAATCAACACAATTCTCTCACAAAATGGCAGATAGGCCCCTTCCAATCCAAAATGGCCTGGAAAACATGCTGAGAACAAACAAACCACTACAGACAGTTTCAGAAGCAGCAAGCCTGTATTTGGACTATGTTACAGCTACTAGCTACCCTAGTTTCAGTGGGAAACACTAGACAATGTTTAAAACAGCAGAAAAATAGCAGTGAGACACTAAAAAATTTTTAAACAGCAGAAAATTAGCAAGGAGGCGCTAAAGTTTTTTTTTTTTTAAACAGTTAACAGATCAGTTATTTAAACACTGCTTGGCAGGGAAATCAGAACAAGCAGAACAGATAGCTTAAAACCAGTGAAAGTACCAGTAAATACTTAACAAGCAGTGAAACTAACAAAAAACTTTGCGAACAGTGAAACCAGCAATAAAAGCTGATTTAACAGGCACAGTAAAGCAGATACTTGCTGTACAACAGTGTAGCTTAGTACACGGTAAATAAATGCAATATAAAAGCAGGCGGCAGTTCACAGATCAGTTATTTAAATACTGTTTGGCGGGAAAACTGGAACAAGCAGAACAGATAGCTTTAAAACAGTGAAAAATACCAGAAAATACTTAAACAGTGAAGCTCAGAAGCCTCTAGTCGTCTGGTATCTCAGCACAGAGTTGTGGCTGGCAACTCACCTCAGTTCAGTCAGCAAACTATATATGTTACATGTTAGAGTAAAACGAAAAGTCAGGGTAAGACAAACTGCAGAATCACAAAGAACACAATGGCTGAAAGACTCAAACCAAACTTATACACAATAATGTCTTTTATATATATATATATATATATATATATATATATATATATATATATATATTGATTTATATATATATATATATATATATATATATATATATATATATATAAAATGTACTATTGATAAGTGCTTTTATTTCCTTTTGAAAATTTCATTAAATCTGATGACAATGTTATTATGTATATTTTTTTAAAAATTCTTTTAAAATTTTTTTTTTAAAAATATTCCCAAAACTACATGACTCTGCTCCTGAAGCCTGCCTAATGCTCAGCTCTTCCTCTTCCTCCACATTAGCCTCATCCTCCTCTTCTGTCACATTTCACTCCCTCATAGTCTGCAAGATCCTAAGGCTCTCCTAACTCCTCCTCTGTTTCTATACCATATCCTTAAGCTACTGCTCAGACTTTAATACCTCTATTCTCCTTAGCTCTCTCACTCTCTTTCTGCATCGCTAACTTTATGGCTATTATTTTCCTAACTGAAACTAGCATTTTATTTTTCCATGTACTACAACAGTTAGTGTCATACACTGCACTACCTACATACTATTTTGGGACACTATCTACTCATAGGCTATGTATCTGGTAAAAGTGACTATTATTGTCTGTAATGTTTTAACTCTAAAGAATTGTCCAGATGTCTAGTATGTATTGTAATATCCTGTAACATAGTTTATGTTTTTGAACCTATTTTGTATAGTATTTCTAATGTCATTTGTACTGGATTGGATTATACTGTATTTGTATTGTACTGTATGTGGAGGTTTTCTCCACGGCCTCTGCTGAAAACGGGTTCTGTAGACTCAGTCAGACAATCCCGTAAACAAATGTCAAATAAATAAACAAACGTCATATAAATATTATATGTTACTGCTATATAGAACTTGGATCTAATGAAGCTCTGACATGGGCGAAACTGCTCATCTCTTATTTTAGCTTAATAAACCATGGTTTAAACAAACAATACCAACTTTAATCCTACTTTCTTATTTTTAATAAGACTGCAAAGTGATCTTTGACACAAATCTTATGTAAGAAGTGATAATAATCTATTTTAGTAATTCGTATCACAATATCAAGATGAATAATTCTTATACAGCTAGTTTTCTCTTTTGTTTTAGCTTTGCTCTTCCTCAAGGAAAGTGTACACTTTCCTTAATCTTGGAAAACTACATTTCCTTGATATTAAGTTATGTTGTCTCTTTCTCTTTGTATGTTTGTATATGTGCATGCGTGTGTGTGTGTGTGTGTGTGTGTGTGTGTGTGTGTATGTATGTATATATATATATATATATATATATATATATATATATATATATATATGTTAACTTCAGATAAAGAACATATACAATAGAAAACACACAAATACAATAGAAAACACACAAAACTCATTTAAATGCTTAAGATAAGTGTAGTATTTTAAACATAGGTTAAATGTACTTCCTTTATGTAGTTTACGTGTAAGTCCCTGGATGCAAAATGTAGTCCACATGCTTTGTATCATAAAATTAGAATTCAAATAACAAAAAAAGACATTTTTTGCACTCTCCCTGCTACTTATGTATTTCAACTCCAATGCACAATTGTTGGTAAAAAACAAATTATGATTCTTCACTGTATAGCACTCTACCTCAAAGTAATGCTGGCATTCTGCAATCATATGACTATTCAATCACTTCTTCTAGCATTACAGATATTCATTATTCCAAACACAGAGAGAGAGAGAGAGAGAAAGAGAGAGAGAGAAAGAGAGAGATAGAAAGAGAGGAAGAGAGAGAAAGAGAGATTCATAGTGTGTGTGTCTGTGTGTGTGTGTGTGTGTGTGTGTGTGTGTGTGTGTGTGTGTGTGTGTGTGTGTGTGTGTGTGTGTGTGTGTGTGTGTCTATATGTGTGTTTGTTGTGGTATATTGACAACAATAACAGCAATGCACACAGAAGTAATTGAAAATATAGGCTTTTATTCAGCTCATGTTACTTTATCTAAGTGTGAAAACAGGATAGTTTTACCAACAGAAAATATTTGTGTACAGATTTCTCCTCTGTTCAGAAAAAGTCCAAATATGTAGCCAGCTTCTGATCCAGCTAAAAAGAATTTGTTGCAGGCACAAATTAACCTGTTTTCTCATCGATAGCATCATACTTCAGACCTATAATTACATTTTTTTCTACAGGTTTACTCTAGGTAGTTGGAGACATTCTACCTTCTTGGAAATTCTTCTCCAGGCATGAGGTTTACCTCCAAGTGAGGCCCGATGAACATAACGAAAGTCGTCAATGGAACTCTAGTCCAGGACAATGAGCCTCCCCAAAAAGACTCCTATTAAATCTATAATGAATCTGGTGCACAAGACAATGCCCCATCCCCCAAGAATGTAATGAATCTGCCATGGCTTAAAAAGTATTTGTTTTTTACATGAGCAAATTACATAAATGGTCTCATAATTAGGTATTAACTCAAAAAAAAAACAAGAAATTCTCCTGCAAATAATTAATAGTTTTTTTACCTTGAAGTTTTTAAAGAAAACATGTTGGCCAGACTCATTAATGCCTTCACTAAGTGCATACAATCTGTATTTAAGAACATCCCTATCACATTTACTGTGCTTTCTAGTCATGTAGAAAGATTACACTAAGTATACATGTAGTCTACACTTTGCTGTAACCTTTATGAATCCCTGTCAATATTTAAGGCTGCAAGAAAATCAGTAGAAAAACTAAAATTAAGAGGAGAAGGTATAAGTTATACTTATGTTGTCTGTTCACAGTGTACACTTAGTGTAGGTGTTAATGAATCCCAGGGATTGTTTATAAATATGATTACATCACACACTAGCATTAATAATGCAAAGTGCAAAATAACGATAGATAGATGATAGATAGATAGATAGATAGATAGATAGATAGATAGATAGATAGATAGATAGATAGATATAGATATGGGTCTACTTTAGAACAATGAAATGCCACTTACCTGAAACCCATATCACTGAGATGGAAACACCAACAGCACCAAAACACTGACATCCCAGAACACCGACTAACCACTCCAGGTAAGTAACCGCTGGGCCATCCTGTTGAACTTTGCCCCTTACCCCCACAGTAGTGCGATCTCAGAGTTGTATATTTAGGGTGGGTTTGGTTTTATTACCATTTACGTGTTTGTGTCAGATGGCCGAGTGGTTACTTATCTGGAGTGGTTAGTCGGTGTTCCATGACGTCAATGTGTTGGTGCTGTTGATGTTTTTGTCTCGGTGATACGAATTTCGGGTAAGTGGAATTTCATTGTTCTAAAGTAGACCCATATATATATATATATATATATATATAGAGAGAGAGAGAGAGAGCTGTGTATAGATCTATATACATATATATATATATATATATATATATATATATATATATATATCTATATCTATATATATATATATATATATATATATATATACAGACAGATCCATCCATCCACAGCCCCTTTTCCCATTTTTGCACATGGGGTTGGGGTATCACTTCAACAGTGACAATCTTCTACAGTCAAGGTTTACACAGCCATGTGGCTAGCTCAGTAACTAATATATATATATATATATATATATATATATATATATATATATATATATATATATATATACATATACACTGTAGATAGAATAGATCTGTAGATAGATAGCTACAGATGTCTGTCTATATATCTGCCTATGTATGCATGTATAAACAGATGGATATAGATATAGATATAGATATAAGTCTAAAATGACATCGGAGACAGGACATATGTAAAAGATCTTTGTCCAGTAATCTACATTACTAGAATATTAATATAGCCACGAGGGAATTTCTTTGTCAGTCTCTCCTTAAGGATATGCAGTGTGAAAACAACAGTGCCAGTTACCTGTCAACAGCTTAACATTAGTTTTATATAATTGCAATACTCATGGAAATTTGGTTAAGTAGTCCATTATGACTAGTACGTGCTGATACCCATTGCTGGATTTCATCAGTGGCACAATGACATTCGTGGTAGTACATTCAGAAAGTACTTATGGGATAGGCAGTGGGATTCAGGGACTTATACATCCACAATGAAGACCATTTTTTGTAATATTCTGGACAAGAAGCACTGACTTTATCTATTGATATTAAGCTTGACCTCTAAAGTGCCTTTGGTTTGTCCCTCCCCAGATGACCTAACATGTGTTTATGAGTTAGATTTCATTTCTAGTGTTGTATAATGTTTGGCACCATCAACTAATATAGAACTTATTCTCTTTCTTTACTTAATCTAGATAGGATGTCATTGTTTAACTCAAAATAGGTTAGGTTGTAACAGGAACATTCTGCTTACAGGCATTCCCTACAACGTTAATTAGTTCTCTTTTTCTACTTAAAGCATCATATTCACATTATTACTTTTTAAAGTTTATGTGACTTACTTGGAAGCTGCCTTTAGGTGGAAGGTGTAGCATATTTATTTATTTATTTATTTATTGATTGATTTTGAATTTGTTAATCGGAGTTGAGCACTGATCCCTTTTGACGTATTTCAGTTTCAGCTTGGGTTAAGCACAACAGATACATGATATCATATACAGAGTGAACAACAAAATACAATATATACATATAGTACTATATATAATTACTGTTATATACAATGAAATAAATAAATATTATATACAGTGTGAATATCAGAGTTTACTTGAGGGTATAAGGACAACAGATGCATTGCATTGCATTATATGCAAAGTGACAAAACACAATATGTACATGCAATATTTGCATAGCAGACATCAGAGTTGGCATGCTGAAGGAATCAGAATGAGAAGTAGATTCAGAACAAGGTATGTACAAGGGAAGGGGAAGGAAGCGGTCCATATATGAACACAGTGACAGCAGTTACATTTTCCTTCAGTATTGTAATGTGCATTTTGTTCTGATTGGAAAATATGGTGAGAGGAATAATCTTTAAGAAAAGAAGGGAGAGATCCCCATCATTTGGGATTATTCCCCCAAAAATATTGCCTCTGCAACTTCTATGTCTTCCCTGGAAGAAGTTGATATAAATAAAGCAGTGTTTGCTTCGCTTTCTTTGCTATCAGCACAGGGCTTTTGAGTATTGTCTTTTTTCTTTTAGGCTGTTCTTCCCCTGTACATTAGTTTTGAGTGGATACTGCCCCTCACTTCATTTTCTTTCTTTATGCTGCCCCTTCACCGTAAAGGGTATTGCAGAATAAAATTTATCACCACTTTTAACTTTTTTCCACTTCACAGAATCTAGCTGCTGAGTCCACCTTCCGCTGTATGTACTCTCTGTTTTACAGGATTGTAGACAGGATCTGAACTTCGCATTCTCCTATTTATCTCATGTTTACTGCTCACTTTGTTCAAAGAGTCCTCACTCAAGAGTCTTCCTTTTAATCTGTTTGTCTCACTTTATGTGCTAATACTTCTTGTATGTTTCTATGCTGACTTCTGTCTGGTACTGATATTTACTTCAAACATTTTTTGTCACTTTATCTTCCTTTCCTGTTCTGATATCTCTTACAGCTTTGGATTTCTGTAACTCTCTTACTAGCTTCTGGTAAAAGATAAGCTAAGCACAGTCAGTTTCTGGTTCCTTTTATAAAATGTTGCCAACTTCCTTATCGTGAGTTTTCCCCCACATCTCTGTGTGAGTCCCATTGCCTTATTTTTCCCTCTTGAGTAGTGTACTGAATGGGACTACCACATTGTTGCACTGTGTCTATAGATTAAACCTCCTTCCTCGTTTTCCACAGTGTTTTAGAATGAAGCAACATTTTCTTAGTATTATATCAGGGTTATAGCCACAGGATGCAACAATTTTTCCAGATCTGTCTAAATTTCAAGATGAGTATTGAATGCTGTTTTCTTTCCCTGTGAATGCATAGTATAACACTTTTTGTTTGTTACTAACTTTATATTTGCACACTAGGGTAGGGTTAAGCTGGACAAATCATGCTTCTAAAATCCTGGAGAGCTTGGATCTCCCTTTCTTGTACAGTATGTTTTACTAGGCTGTTTGTAAGACAGCGACACAAGGATGGCTCAGTTATCCTGGATGTTAGAACAACCTTATATAGACCATGCATTTAAGTTTTCATAGTCAATTTCTCTTTAGCAAACCAGAACAATACAATGCACCCCACCCCCACACACATCTGTAACATATTAACATACTATTTGTTTTGCTTTTTTGTTTCACAGAACAATATGCTTTCAGTCATATGTCTGTGCACATATATTTTTGCCTACATTAAATGTTCAGTTATGAAATTTTGTTGCTTGTACCCCAAGGGGTTACACCAGTTCTGACCAACAGTTCTTTCTTAGCTTTATCATAGTTGATATAATCAATATTATCCTGATCCGTGCACATTGTCTGCATCTCTCCTGTCTTCTGAGAAGACACAATTATTGCCTAATCTGTTCTGTTCCAGTTATCTGTATTGAGATAGTGCTCAAATGTCCAGAAATTCCATCTTATCCTTTCTGGCTTGTATCTTCACAGGTAACACAGCCTTGGGTTTGTCAGCCATGCTGGCCAGCATAATCAGCTTTTATGGCAATTATACCAGTCTTTGGTTACAACTCACTTATGACACCACAGTTTTTGCCATCCAGTCATTCATGGCTGCAGATACAAGTTAGACATGCAAGGAACACAAAAGTTACAGTACAATAGGGAATTTGTCACCAAAATACGGTTTGCCCTTGACAGCAAAGGTATTACAAGGAACTAAAACTGGAAAGTCCCTAACCAAATCCCAAGCAGAACCACCAATGTTAATTCTAAAAAGACCACGGAGACAGGTCATATGTAAAAA